>NC_062200.1:252500-377500 GCF_912470025.1 Vespa velutina | reverse complement strand
ATATAATCAAGGAAACTCCTACGCTTCCGACCTCTTGTATTACACCTTTCGGGGATACAAATATGCCTACGGAAAGTTTTGAAACGTTTATATAGACAAATTCAATTTCCTTATATTATCCTTTACAATTTTCAATAATAGAGAAGGATTTTACCCGAGCCAAATATGATTCCTAAAATAATGGCAACACCTTCCAATAGTCCCAATTCTTTTCTCAGTCTTATTTTTTCAACATTGTTATATTCCTCTTTGGCATCTGTATCGTCTACAGAATTAATCAACTGCATTTCTCTTGGTGAATTGTCAAATATACCAGTTGTCATTTTATTTCACGTATCAATGGCTGTTGAAGTGATTACAATTCAAAAATTATTAAAAGTGTTAATAGTTAAATCTATTGTCGCGTAGGTGTGCAGATTTTGAAGAGGGAAGGAAAAAAAAAGAAAAAAAAAAAAGGAAAAAATCCGCACTAACAAGTGTAATTAATATAGAATTCTACTCGCGCTACCATTAAAGCATCCAAACATAGACAAAACATAGGGATTAATAATAACCCTACATCAGACACTTAGAAATATTCGCGAATATTGCTTTCTCAAACGAGTGGAAAACAACTACAACAGAATTAAACAGTTTATAACGTAGTCTTATTTAATGCATTCTTAATACCCGTTAAATATCTCTTTCTATCTATCTTCTACAAACTATTTATAGATCTGTTAGTTAATAATACATTTTAGGTTAAAATCCTACTACGTGCACGTGCACCGAAAGGATACACAGCGTGAGCGCCAGTATGACGCAATATGTCTTGACCCCTTCCCCCCCCCCCCCCCCCCCGCCGCCCCTTTGCTTGCTTCGATAAGATCAAAGACTTATCGATAATATGTATCGATAATTATAGTTTCGTTAAAGCGCAACTATTATTGGTCGAAACGTTGCATCGATTATATAAGCATTCTCAACGGTCCAATGAGTTTTCGTATATATCGTCGCATGATTTAAATTAACCAATCACGACGAGGTAGAAAATGGAAAAAGTATCGGGGAAATTTTCAAAATACTATCGACTATAGAAATCTCTCATTGCCGCTTTCGAAATAAATCGTATCGTTGAAAAAGTTTCAGTCGTTTTTAAAGCAGGCAACTTAAAGAAAGGAAATAATTGATTCTCGATGCGCCATCTGTACATTGAAGGGGAAACTTTCGTATACGCAACTCTCCTTCGGCTTCTTTCTTATTTCGCCGTTCTAGGAGGAAGCTCTAAGTTAACTTTTCAACGCGTAAATAGTTCGCGGCGAGGCGAGCTCGCTGCGCGAGTCTGTTTCGCGTCTGAAGACTTTTGATTGCGCATTTACCTCGAATTTCCAACAGATATCGTATTCTCGGACGAAGTATTTCCGATACAAAACGACAGTCGTCTCTATCGTTCTCGCGAATCTTTTGGCACGACGAATAAGCTCTGCCAGGCGAATAGAAATTTCAATAAATATCTCCATCGTCGAAGAGTGTTTAGTGTGCGTGCGTTTCAATTTTTCGCGTGTATGCGTGCGTATTTGTCTCCCTCGCGTGCACGAGACCGGAAGAGTCGGCCCAGAATCGGCCGAAAGAGAGAGAGACGGAACAACGCGCGTGTATGTGTGTTCGGCGGCGGAGAGCGTGTCTCGTCTCCTGGTATATGAGCGCGCGCGCGCGCGCGCGCGTTTCTGCTTGCTACGATTGGAAGTAAAAGAGAAAGAGAGGGATAGGCGATGCGAGAAGGACCGCTGACAAAGTTAGAGGAGAGAAAAAGAAAGATATAGAAAACGTTAAAAAGGTAGCTGGGTTGTAGCACGCGCGCGCGCACGACGGAGAGAGAAGTGTGTCGCGACGTCCTAAGGAGTAGAAGAGCTTTCTTTTTCCTCCTTTGTAAGAGGAATTTGTAAGAGGATCGAAGTAAAGAAGACGAAGACGAAGGAGGAAAGAGATAGAGAGAAAGCACGACTGGGTGGGGGTGTCGAAGCCGTAGAGGCGTGCGAGAGGGAGAGAGAGAGAGAGAGAGAGAGAGAATACCGAGCGGAAGAGTAGTGGAAGGATGCAAACGGTGCTGTGTAAACACGCGTCCTGGGTTGCGTCTGGGTTGCAGTTGGACGTACGAGAATCCTGAGTTCGATCCGTTTCTCTCTTAGGTTGTACCGAGGCACACCACAAAAGAAGGGAAAACGGTGAAAAGGAAAAGCGAAAAGTAACGGTGAAACGGGATAATAAAGGAGGAAGAAGAAAGAGGCGGAGGAGGAGGAAGAGGGAGTGGGAGAGGGAGAAGTCGGCCGAGCAACGGCGTCAGGTGACGCGCATTGCTCCATACAGCGAGTAAGCGCGCCTATATATGAATTCGTTTTACAAATGACGGTGTATCGTGGCGAACGACTTTGCTGTTGTTGTTGCTGCTGCTGCTGCTGCTGCTGCTGCTGTCGCTGGCTGGATAATTGGTCGTCGTCGTCTACTTAGCTGAGATCGTAAAAGCCTGTACGTATGATAATCGTTTAAGCGTGTGCGCGTAAGCGCGTGTCTGCCTTTGCTTCCATCCGTGTATATATAGATCTCAACCCTTTCATCTCGTTCCTCCCTTTTCTAAGGTTTAATAGACTCTTCTGTAAACATGGCTCCTGAAGCTGCCTTGGACCTGGTGAGAAAGACTTGTCCTCTCTTGTCCTTTCACCGAATTTTATTCTTTCTTTTGCTTTGATGATACTTTTAGATCCTTCTCACTTTTGCTAAGATTTGATAGGAGAGGAGAGGAAGATATCAATAGAAATGTTTTTCGCATGCGTTCACATGCACCGGACGATTGTTTCGTTCTCTCTCCCTCCTTCCCTCCCTCCCTCCCTCCCTCTCTCTCTCTCTCTCTCTGTGTCTCCTTCTCCTTCTGTCCATTTTCTACGATATGCCGTCTTTACACGAGTACGCGTGCACGAGGGTGACGCTTCGATTCACATTTGGAATAATATTTCTCCTTGCGAGTATGCGAACTCATCGACCGAAGGAAGAAAGAGAAAAGAAAGAGAAACCCTCTTTTTCTTTGTAGTTAACTCCAGAATATCGTTACCGCCATGTTTACTCCTGACAGGAGACTAACAGTCATTTAACCTTTTCGCGCCGAATATATCTTGGTAAGTCGTATTCTTGAAAAATGTTCTTTATGATCTCTTTTTCTCTCTTTCTTTCACTCACTCTCTCTTTCCTTTCTCTTGTCCGATGAGAAACATCGGTTGATACCTTTCTTCCGAGACGTATCGTATCAATAAACGTTCTCCACTTTTATAGACGCTCCTTTGACTTCCTGAAAAGCATGGAAAGACGAGTCTACGTCGTCGCGAATCAATGCGAACGATTTCGATGACGAAGAAGATTGGTAGATACAAAGATGGAAGCTTCAGCATTCTTAGAAAGAAATTTTTCTCAGCTTTTCTGGCAAAGGCCAAGTAAAGAAGAGATAGATAGATGGATAGATAGATAGAGAGAGAGGGAGAGAGAGAGAGAGAGAGAGAGGGGGGGGAGAGAAGAAGGAACATTTGATCTTTCTCCGAGAAGACGCTAACGCCTCGTTACGTCATCGTCTATCGACGAACCGAGGAAAAAGAAAAATGGTATGCAGAATAAGAGAGAGAAGAATAACAGAGAATCTTTGATTTCATGGACCACTTTCGTTGATCGCGTCTTATTATTCATTAGTTCCATGGCGCACGTACAGAGAAAACGCAAACGCACGTGCATGTATTCCCGTCACGAATGGTCACCTTTGACATTGAGAAAAAATTGCTCTAATCGTTTCTAATCGTTAGTGCGGCTTTAAGCCAGCTTAAACGGAACATCTTTAACTCTTCCACTCTTTTAATGCTTTATTGTGCGCCCTCTCTCTCTCTCTCTCTCTCTCTCTCTCTCGCTCTCTCTCTCTCTATTGTTACTTTTTGGTTTTCCAAAAAAATAACATTGATTTAGGAAAACGTTGACTTGAAATAATTAGAGTATTAGCGTGTAACGTTATACTCGTGCATTGTACTAAGGCCGGTTTCTCTTCCCATGTCCGTTCTTGTACAAGGTGTCCCGTTAAAATAGCCACACCCGTTAATCCATTCTACAGAAGAGGGAAATCGAAAATAATGTTTCGAAGGAGAGGAAAAAGGATCTCGCGAGAACGTGTACGTACGTGTACGCTAGTCTAACATATTACATAACTTTTCTCTCAGGGCAGTGCAAAGTAAGAGCAATAGGATTTTACTATCTCATTACTGTCAACGAGGCTACGCACATCCTCTGTCTGAGTAAAAAAAGCTTTTTTTTTTTTTCAAAGCTTTCCTACGTTTACCTGCGATATTTTTTTCTTTTTTTCTTTTTATTCCCCCCCCCCCCCCCCCCCCCTCCATCTCGAACTCACCTTCGAGAGAAAAAAGAAAAGAAGAAACATGGTAAACGATATACCTCAAGCTCGTATATCTTTCGCGCCTGAAAGAAACGAGAAATCTTTGTAACGGTACGCATCCACTATCTATTAAATGCTTACTGTGCGTTATTTTCAAACACGGCACACCTTACTTTGTATCTTGTAATTATTTTGAATCTCAAACGAATTGTCATTTTCGTTCGAAATCTCCTTTATCCTAGGATAATCAAATGACGACAATTATAAACGAAGAGAAATAATAGAATTCTTAAAGAATATAATGATATGATAAATGGTCGAACGTTATGCGAATAACTCGAGGATATAATTATATATCCGGTTGATAATTCATGCGATAATTTCACTTTTGTCGATGTTAATGTCACATAGGTTGCGAAATGAATTTGAATGATCATCGATGAGCATGCATACTCTATCGCTTTATATATTTTACTATCATATTACGTTATTTATCTTTGGACTTTCTTATTTATTCCGTCTCTTCTGATCTTTTCGTTATTAATTTTCTCTCTCTCTCTCTCTCTCTCTCCCCCCCCCTCCCTCCTTAATCACGAAGAAGGATAAAATAGTCTCCTCCGGAAGTTGTAGCAAATCGAGCAATCAACGTCGCCAATCCTGGTAATAGCAAGAGCTGCAAATTAATTTAACCCATGGACGAGAAGGAAATTTAGCTTCTTCTTCCATTTTCCCAAGGATATCCGATCAAATCTTATCGTAGAACTCCATCCGGGAGGAGAGACGAGAAAAAACGTTCACTATCGTCCAAATAAATATTTCTATGAAGCATCTTGATAGGATTCGCTTATATCGATAATCGAATTTGTTCGTTGTTTCGAAAGGATCGTGTCCGTGCTTATAGAATCGCATAGATGCGCATATATTTATAATGTGCCACCTAATCGAATTAATTTGCGTAATCCTACGTGATCCTATCGTCGTTGTCGTCATGACAGGATTAAACATATCTGTGTACCAAGTATGTGGATATACACATATCCGCAGATCCAATTTAACTTCTTTATCGTTATCCGTTTGCATTAGAACTCTGTTTGAATATCGACCTCATTGTAAAGTAATATAATTGAAAGAAAAGAAAAGAAGGAAAATAAAGCAATGAAAAGGATCGTGCACGTTTACGCGAAGATTAGTAGTTTTGTTTCGTTTCACGAATTCTTTTAATGTCGCATCGACGACGCTGATAGTAAAGTGACTTTTTTCGCGTTATATTATTCGCGCTTGTTGCACGCGGTACATCTGTATGTACTGATGGCAATGCTTCCCGTTGTAGTATGTACGTATATGTATATTCGATGTAAATATCAATGGCCGAGGCAAATGTTATCGACGAAGTGTCAAGCTTCTCCGATCGACCTTCTATCTAGATACTCGAAAACGATCGAGATTCACCACGACAGCTTTGCCACCGGCTTGTCCGGCTTAAAATCCCCTTGATATCACAATCTTTTTTTTTCTTTCTTTTTTTTTTTTTTTTTTTTTTTTTTTTAATTTAACATTTTTTTATTTTTTTTTTTTTTTTTATTATTATTTCTTTTTTCGCTACTGTTATTTTTTTGTTTTCGGCGCGTGACGCCTCGTCGCACACACGCGCAGAAAGAGATATCCGCGAAAGAGCTTACTCGACTCGACCGAGAAATTTCCATTCCACTCTCCCAGTTTCCTAATGCTTTTGCCACGTCTAGATAGCTATACATTCTCAAGAACGAAGTTATCGTAAGGGCACTAGTGGGTAGTAGCATTCATGCAACTTTGTTACTCGACCTCGAGAGACGAGATGCGCCCTCAGCCTTTACTCGATGATGCACCCTCTCGCTTTTATTAGACTCGGTTCTTTTGTCGTCCGCGTCCTCGAAAGCAGCACGAAATTCTCCTCTGGCACATACGTACTACGTGTCTATGGATGCTGAATATTACGCCTTTATATATGGCGTATATTATTCTTTCTCGCTCGCTCGACATCGTTCCGATGCCGGTCCAGCTCGGTCTCATCGTCCAAGATGAAGAGCTTCGAATCTGCCTGCCGGTGGTCTTTTGTTGGCACCAGCTATTTAACGTCTCTACATTTATTTAACGCTCGATTGGCGATCCTTCGAAATATCGCGAATTGAACGAAGCTTTTCTATGTAATACTCGACAGCGATCGTGATCTATGGGCCGTGGGCTTAAAATTGGGTCGTCCGCGTTATTTCGAACGGATCGCCAAGGATGTCTGCAAAATTCGACTATCGTATCTTTCTTCGCGCATTGCACGTGATCGTGACGATATTTCGCTTGAATGAACGACGATAAACGTAATACGCGCATTCGTTATTACGAATTTGTAATCGTATAGTTGAAAGTTTCGATTCTACATAATCGATCATCGTAGTGTATCGTGACGCGAGGGCGCTATATAACGTTTGACATCGGGAGCTGGTTGATCGGCCAACGACGTTCTAAGAGGTTCGAAGGTAATCTCCCCTTTCGCCCACGTTCTCTCTCTCTCTCTCTCTCTCTCTCTCTCTCTCTGTCGGTATAGAAAAAAGAAATTGCACGTTATGCGCATTGGGCGCATTAAACGCGACCCCTTTACTCCAACATACGTTCGCGTTTGACGTAAGCAAGCCACTTCGAGTATCGTGCGAACCGGAATTGGCTTTAAGACGATTTCAATCCATTGGAAATCTCGTCGTTTCCATCTTATTAATCTTTTTCAGAGGACATTTTTAGTTAGCACTTTCGAAAGGAATTTCTACATTCCTTCGATCAAATATCGTGCCCAATGTCCGAACGTGTTAAATGGCGCGGAATACAAATCTGCCCTTTCGAAATTCTTTGCGGCACTGAGATCGTAAATACGACTTGGTTATTCGCCATTGACCCTCGGTCGGCTGGTAAAGCCTAATTAATTATTGCCTTGGTGAGTTAAAAATAATCCCCGTGACCCCTCCGTCGATAGAGGCGAACTCGAGGACGCCGTTAGACATTTCCTCTTGAAATGATCGATTTTACCTATCTCGATGACTATTTTTTTCCTTTTTAACTTTTCCTTCTCTCTTATCGAACGAACGCGGACAGTCTGCCCCGCGCGCGTTCCATCTCGATCTATAGGACAACAAAATTTGGATTGTTTTCAGCCGATCGGCTTTATCGTCCGTTCGAAAGGCTATTAAAACTTATTTTAATTTGTAATATAAAGCGTTACACCAAAATTCATCGCTCGTTGTCTTTTATTTATTTATTTTTCTTGTAGTTGTTGTCTAAAAATGACGAATAAAATGTTATTATTTCTTAATTGTCTCTTTGCAGCGGCGAGATGCATCGTAGGGTGGGATACAGCAACTACGATGGCAAGATCGCGGGCCTTTACGACCTGGAAGAGACTCTTGGTCGTGGACATTTTGCTGTGGTTAAGCTAGCTCGACATGTCTTTACCGGGGAGAAGGTTGCAGTGAAGGTCATAGACAAGAGCAAACTCGACGAGATATCTAGGGCGCATCTTTTCCAAGAGGTGAGGAAAAAACGCCTCCAATTGATGCTTTTTCTCCCTGTCTTCCTTTCAACTTCTTTTTCCTTTTTTTCTTCTTTCTTTTTTTTTTCTTTTTTTCTTTTTCTTTTTCTTTTTTTTTTTTTTTTTTTTGTTTACCTTGTGTAAGCGCGAAATGTAGGAATGAAAAACATTTCAATGAGTAGACTAGACGGAAAGAAATCGAGATTGAATTAACGAGTGTATCCTGTCGACGAAGATTTACGATCTCCGTCAAGTTATGGATCTAGTTAAGATCAACGAGATAATCGTGTGGAAAGAGATAAGAGGTCGATGACCCCTCTCCCTTCCTTTTTCTCTCTCTCTCTCTCTCTCTCTCTCTCTCTCTCTTTCTCTCTCTGGCTCTTTCTCTACGGTTTCCAACAGTGTCGGTCGATTTAATAGGTGCGATGCATGAAACTGGTGCAACACCCGAACGTGGTGAGACTGTACGAGGTGATAGATACGCAGACGAAGCTGTACCTGATCTTGGAGCTGGGCGATGGCGGTGACCTTTACGACTACATCATGCGCCACGACAGTGGACTCAGCGAAGAGGTACGAATTATACAATACTTTCTTGCGATCTTCTTAAATTAGTATCTCGAGGATGTAGTTGCAAAGCTGCCAAACTTGTGTGCATTTCTATACTCATAAGAGAGACAGCTGTTTCCTCATGATTCACCTTTCGATTAAATGCGAAAGTTTCGACAGTTTAAACAAAGTTTCCCTTTTGTTGATAAGTTCTATCGATGAAAAGCTCTTTCGTTCAACAGGTGGCCAGGACGTATTTTCGACAGATAGTCCGTGCTATATCTTATTGTCATCGGCTGCACGTCGTTCACAGGGATCTCAAGCCGGAGAACGTTGTCTTCTTTGAGAAACTTGGTACTGTCAAACTCACAGACTTTGGTTTTAGCAATAGATTTTGTCCTGGTCAAAAGCTCGAAACTTCCTGCGGTTCTTTGGCTTACTCGGCACCCGAAATACTTCTCGGCGACAGCTACGATGCTCCTGCAGTTGGTACGTTGTCCTTATGTTTTTTTGTTTTTTTCTTTTTTTTCCTTTTTTCCCCATTCGTTCTTCAATCATTTCTCAAAATTTGAACGATCGTTTAGATGTCTGGTCGCTCGGAGTGATACTTTACATGCTGGTCTGCGGGCAAGCACCGTTTCAAGAGGCAAACGACAGTGAGACATTGACCATGATCATGGATTGCAAGTATTCCATTCCAGCACACGTCTCCGAAGATTGTAAACGTTTGATCGCTAGAATGTTAGTTAGAGAGCCCGAAGGAAGAGCCTCTCTCGAAGAGATAGCCTCTGATACTTGGTTAGCTATAGGATTGGACACGGATTCCGTGGAAGCGTTACCTCTAGTTTCTCGTCAACAAGTATCCGACGATCATCATAATCTTATTATTACTAAAATGGTTAACGGTAACATTGCCACCAAGGAAGAAATATTAGAGTGAGTATAAATCGCAAGGATCCGAATCGTATCCTACTCGCGTTGATCGTTACCATGAATTCCTCGAATAATCGTTCCTCTCTTTCTCTCCTTTCTTAAAGAGCGTTAGACAAGAACGAGTATAATCACATAACGGCGACGTATTTCCTGCTGGCCGAGAGAAAATTGCGAGCTCATAGACAGGAACAGGTGCAGAAGGCGCGCCCCGAGATACTTGATGTTTCTCCCAGGTATATATTATATCATCGTATCATATATATAGATGTGTGTGTGTGTGTGTGTGTGTGTGTGTGTTTATATATATATATATATGTATATATATGTATATATATATGTATGTATGTATGTATGTGTAGATAGATAAAGATCGAGCGACAGTTAATATCAAACAGCCTCATTTTCCTCGATTCGATTTCAGCAGACAAGAGGAGGCAACGACGAATCTTCACGCTAATCAAAATTTACTTGGTACGGTGAATCAATCGTTGCTGAGTGTTCCACGCACGCCTGGTGACGTACCTCAGGTACGTATCGCATGACTGCCATCTTGCCAAACATCGTGATTAACGTTCGAACGTACAAGTGACCTCCTTAGCTTAGCTTTCCTGCCGTAGGAAAAAAAGATTCCTATTCTCGTTGCAGAACGTACGTACGAGAAAGTGCAGCATCGTGCAAGAGGAGGAAGACGAGGACGACGTTTCCTCGTGTTCCGGAAGAGAAGAACGTGGTAGCAACTCGACCTTGAACTCGTTCAATCGTCGTGGCTCTCGTTCGGAAGGGAAGCTCTCTCATATTCTGCAGGAAAGGCTGGGACAACTCCCAGAGAAACATCCTGGGCACAAAGTAGTAGCGACAGCCAGGCTCGCGACTCAACAAGATTCCTCGAGCAATGCCGCTGTGCCTGATCGAGAAGAATCAAAGTTAAAGTCGTTTACGAAGGACGCCAAATTTGCCGATGCATCCTCGAATCGTCGTTCGAACGTAACCGTCGTTGTACAGCAGGACGACAACGTGGTATTCGAAAAAGTAATACCTGGTGCGACGAAAGTATCCTCGATCTTCGATGAAAGTTTAAAGTCTAAATTTAGTACCTCGATCGTTCAGTCGCCAGGTTGGTCGAAAAAGCCAGGGAGCGTCGAGAGTAGACCGAAATCCGTGACCGAATGTACGAGACCTTTAGGGCCTGTTCCAGCGAATAAATGGAGAATGGGTGCACAGCATAGATCGACAGGACATAATTTGGAAGCGTCCGCGATGTCGCCAGCTGTCTCTAGACCGTCTGATTTAATTTCCACGACGACGACAACGATTCTAACGGAATCGTCGACGGTCTCGATTCCTCTTCGTTCGAGCACGCACGACGATCATCAATCCTCAATGCCAAAATATAAGACGATGCCGTCGCCTGGTAGTACAGGCTCCATGTCACCGCCGCAATTAACGTTGAACGAGATACTTGAGGACGGAGACGCGATGCAGGCTACGGTGGGTTCGAGCGAGTGCACCAACAACAACGCTTCTGCCGCCAAGTGTAGGGTAGTAAGACGGACGGGATACGAGCAGAGAAGGAGCAAGTTCCATAAAACTAGAACGGCTTCGTGTTCGAGCTCGGACGCGAGCGACGACGACAGCGAGAGTAGAAAGAAGAGAGCGCATAAGCTCGGCGCGACGACGGAGAAGCCTCTGCCACCTAGGCGAGATAGTCACGACGATTCTAGCGATTCTCAGGATCCTGGAGGGAGCGGAGGTGGGGGCGGAGGAGGAGGAGGAGGTAGCGGCATTGGAAATGGGGAACATACTACGAGCGAAGCGCCATCGAGTACAACCGATACTAATCGTAACGATGGTGGTGGCACTACGAACACGACAACTAGCAATACGACGGCCGGCGGAAGGCACAGATCAACGGAAAATCAAGTGGCCTTCGGGAGAAGACATCGGGCAGGTAGAAGAAGAGCAGGCGAAACACGTTTGAGAGAAAGCCAGTCGTTGAATCGAATAACGGAGGTGCAAGAAGCCGAGGGCCCATCGGCGGCCTGTCACAATCATTCTCACGTATCTCGCAACTCGACGATTTTAAACGTCCAAAACGTTTCAACCTCGTCCTCCTCGATATCCCAAAGTAGCACCGGATCTCACGGTATTAATCAACCGTTATCGCACGCTGCTACGACCGTACAAAAAGCTAAGGGCTTTGGCGCTAGACTTTTGCAGGGTTGGTCCCTCGGTAAATCTAGTTTGTCGCAAGCTGTGAGTAGGCAGCAAGCGGATAGCAATTCCACTGCTAGAGAAATCAACAGAATGGATCAACGAACAAAGTGTCAGACTGTCGAAAGTTGTAACGACGATAGAAGAAAGGATCTAAATGGTGGTTTGATCAATAATCAAACAGCTCCGAACGAAAAGGAAAATCGTGGGGCCTCGGTAAACAGGAACGACTGCAAAAGTAGAAAAATTCGTTTGCTCAGCCGTTACTTTGCGGTTCACAAGAAGCTCTGCGTACCTCTACCGGGTCTCTTCGGGAAGGGTCGACTTTACAAGGCTCGTTCTTGCGGTAACATCGCACGCGATCGTGTCAGTCCGCCCTCACCAAAGTCGGTGCTACTATGTGCCGCCTCGGACGACAAATGGCGAGAACGTCATCAGTGGTGCGACACGAAGCATCAGCATCGTGGCAGCGACGGTGATATCAATCAGAATCTTGGTCTTGCTCATCTCGTGCAGGAAAGAGTAGTTGGTAAAGGCTGTACCGGTATGCCAGCCGTATGTCATATTCATTTGGGCGACGCCTCCAAATGTTGCAGTCTTTGTTGATGAACGCTCGATCGAGACGAGCTAGAAATTCCCAGTGTGATTTTTTTTTATTCTTCCTGACGGTAGGATTTTAATCTCAGGAGGAACCAGTTTGTTCGTTCTATCGCCGCACCCCATCCACAAACATCCACCCAAACATACACACAAATGTGCGCGCGCGAATCGCGAGTCCTTTTTCTACAAGGACCCTTCGTCGTTGCTGATGAATGATTACGTTGCTTCGACATTTTTAAACACACTTTGTTCGAACGTTCCAGAAATTTCTCAAATGACGAAGAACGTAAGATATATACGCAAACACATACACACACATGCGCACACACACACACACACACACACACACACAAGCATGTATATCTATATTTTTCCTCCCTCGTGGTGGTGACCCACGTAAAATAATGGCGGTTACGTTTACGACGCCAAACATCTATATCCAATCGTTCCTGAATTATCTTGATACGCGAATATAGCTGAACGTTGCTGTTAGCGTTGAGAAGAGAAGGATAAGAAAAAGAACAAAGAAAAAGAAAAGAAATAATGATTATCGAGCGTTTATCGCGCTCGATCCCTTCGTGGGAAGTGTATCTAGTCCGTGTGAACAAGCCTGTATTAAATATTGCAGAGTTTATTATTATTATTTTTATTATATATTAAATATTATATTATATTATTATAATAATAATAATTATTATTATTATTTGATATAGATGAACAACGTGGATATTAACTCGTATCGAGACGGCACGGTGTTCGAGAATAAATGAAAACAAATATTAAAGAAGAAGAAAAAGAAATATTCGTATAGCTTCGGTACGTTTTGAGTCTCGGCAATTCTCGAGGGTCTTCCTTCGTCTTTTCATTTTACACGTCTCACGTCCATTTTCCTATACCGTTATACGCCTTCTTTCCCTATTACATTCTCTCTCTTCTCCTTCTGTCGAGCTCGAATCGCAATTTAAATTTTCCCTTCCTCCTTTTTATCTTTTCCTATGTTATTTCGAGAGAAGAGAACCGAATCGGAAAGATAATGTTTTCTTAACCAAAGCAGGACCTTGAATTATAAAGCTGTCGTATTCAAGGGCAGGGGGGAGAGGGGAGGGGAAAACAAAAAAAGAAAAACATAACAATTATAGAAAAGTACGTGCGTTACAATTATTTCATTGGTGATGGCTATAACGACGCGCTCGAAATTGATTCTATGTTTGTTTTAATTTAAAAAAAAAAGAAAAAAAAAAAAAAAAAAAGAAAAAAATACAAATAATAAAAATTCGTAATTGTAGATATGCTTGCCGGCCAAGCACATTAGCGCAATAGTGTCTAGGTTTTCCTTTTTTGTTTCTTTTTTCATTGATCTTTCTTTCTAAACGACACTCGTAGCCGTCGTTATTGTTATCGCATTTTCGTGCTACGATCGGTTAAAAATTCCCGACGACGTGCTTACGATTCGATCGGCAACAGCCACATAGAAAACAATGCATAGATGATTAAGCTGCATTCACACCTAAAATGTTATATTAGATGTATCCCCGGCTCCCCTCTTGTGTCCTTTAGGCGCAATCGTGTAAAATGTATTTGTTTAGAAAGAAAGAGAGAGCATGCGCGGTGCTTCGAGTACGTAATTTGTACATACATATATATATATATATATATATATATATATATATATATATATATATATATGTGCCGAAGGCGAGGCCGATTTAAAATTTTTTATTAATTGACATTAATTTTTGCAAGGTGTCACCCGATACACACACACACACACAGAGACACACAGAGGACACACAGACACACCCATCGAGAGACGAGCTTGAAAAAATTGTATAACCATTCGCTTGAATTATCGAATGCTGGCCATTCGATTCAAAGGATCGAAATACAGACTCTTTGCTTATTCCAAGGGATAATATTATATAGTATATATGCATATATATGCGCATAATCAATTTTACAATCCTTCTAAACATAGTCACACATACACACGAACATTTATTATGTACAAGGAATAGTTGTTTTCCTTTTTATATATTTATCACGGAATGATCTGCAATGCTTATCTTTTTTAGATCGAAAATGTTTGCGTCTATTCCATTTTTATCGAGCGTGCGAATTTCTGGAATAGAGAAAGAGATTAGAATACAACAAAATTTGGATCTATTATCAAAAATGAACACACGAATCGTTTCTTATTTTGGCTCGAAGATCTCTCTAGTTTTTCCTTGTATAATTTCGATTAATGTACACATATATACGTATACATATACACACATATACTTACCAACTATGTACGTCAAATATTAACTTGGAAATATGCGCAAAATTATTCAACTTCCTAACGACTAAGACTGATGCTTTACGAGTTACTTCGAATTGTTTATTAATTTACAACATGTACATTTGTAGTATGTCGTGCGACGACCATGGCTCGATTGACGAAATCAATAAAAAAGAAAATATAGAGAGAAAGAGAGAAAGCGAACAAGAGTAGCGTCAAACGCTGAGTGCAATTTATCCATCAGAGGACGAAGAGCGTTCTTCTTAGTCGTTAATTTAGAGTTCCTTGGCCAAGAAAAAGAACAAAAAATTCGGTCTCGCAGAATTTTCCGGCCGAAGAAATTGTGGCCACCTCAGATCGACCAAGCAATGTGACTGGATATTAAAATATCGTTTATATAACTAATGAATACGTAGAGAAGACGATCTTTGCGAATCTCAAAGTTTTTTTTTCTTTCTTTTTTTTTTTTTTTTTTTTTTTTTTTTTTTTTTTTCTTCTTTTCCCTTTTTCATTGCATCGAGGAAAAAAGATTCCTCCCAAGAGAATTACTTAGTATTTTATTTATTTCTTTTTTTCTTCATTTCCATACGTCTCTCGTTTCGCAGCTGTGAAAAATCGCGAAATATTCTTTGAATTTACGAATAAAAACCTTAAATATATCGGACAAAAGTAATAATGAAAAAAGAAAACACAAGATAGAAAAACGTGTATTTTTGGTGTTGTCAAAATCGTGACAATATTTTAATGTTGTATGCACGTATGAAAAATTCAATGGAAACGATTTTCCAATGTTTTATTTCTTAAATTTTTATAATCCCTTCGACTTTTCAAAAGGAAACAAACAGCCTTTATCTCGTTCGTTCTCGTGCAGACATATTTTTTTCTAATTTTTCTTTCCACCGCGGGAGGACAAAATTGTTTTCCTCGCGCAGTTTTAACTTTTCCGTATTTACACAGATATGCGTTTTTTCTTCCGAGTTCGAACGAAAAGCTTTTCACTTGTTTATTATTTTTCGAGAGATCGAAAATCGTGTAAATCACGAACGTTCCTTTTTCCTATTTTTCTCTCTTTTTGTAACAGCAGATAGTGTTAAATCGTTCGAGATTTAAAGACGAATAAGAGGTGTTAATTAATCTACGCCCACGCGAAATAAACCTTCACGGATTAATGTCGACCCGACTCTTACTGCCAGCTTTATCATTGTAAAACGGATCCACTTACATGCGTGTACCGCTAAAAGCTGTAAAACACAACCCGGTATTCTCGTAATTCATACATACATACATGCAATAATTGTGTGCCCGAATCGAATGGAATAAAAGAAAATAAAAGAAAAGATACAAAAAAAAAAAAAAAAAAAAAAGGGAATAAATAAACCAATAAAAATGTTAGCTTTTATGCTAATATAATACGTTCAAGTACATATGCGCGTGTCCTATTGTCTCTTCGTTCGTTCCTCCTTTATTCTTTTTTTTTTTCTCTCTCTATCAATTCAATATCTTCACTCTCCTACAATTAAAAAAAGTCTTTGGATATTCATATTAATCGAGGAAAGAAAACGTACACGTGAGTATAGAAACAAATCGTATAGAATTGTATTTTCCTAAACGTACAATAATAATAGACGGCACTAACAGTAGTAGCTGTAACTCTATAAAGTATAAATAATAACATTCTCTCAATATGCTCGTACGATTCCAGAGTCTCAATGTCGTATTCTCACCCATGAACATGCAGATGCAATGCAAGAAGAATTATACCAATTTATTCTTTTATATTGTAGTATCTAGATTCATGGAATATTATTTATTTACAATGCAATCTGTATGATCACAATGGGCTGTTTGTTATTAAACATATACTTAAATGTAATATAACGAGCATAAAATACTCTCGCGGTAATACCTTGCGAATAACGAGGTAATCGATTTCGCTTTAACGAATGCCTATTTAATTTGAGGAAGGAAAAAAGAGGAAATATAAATATATATATAAATATAAATATATATATATATATATATATATATATATATATATATATATATAAAAGACATATCCAAAACATTTGCGCGCTTTTAAAGTTAATGGAAAAAGTATTGCGTTTGTGAAGATTGTAACTTTGTCGTATAAAAATGTGATTCATTTTTTTTTCTTTTGTTTCTTCCTTTCACTGATTCCGGTTTTGGTTTCGATCTCTTCTCTTACGTTGTACGTAATATGTTTAGGAACAAGAATCGATGTTTTGTACCTAATCTATGTTCGTTGATGTGCGAGTTAAGAAATTAGCACTGAACGAGATCTCAACGAAATCTCGCGAAGCGTCGAACGTGACAGAAATTCGAGGAATTAATTTGCAGTCTTTTTAGCATTGAAAGAAATCTCTTGTGACTCTGTTCGATGATTTATAACATTTGCATTGTCCGTACTTCTTTCATTTTAACTTATTTCCAAAAAATTCCTAGAACTCTCGACACGATTAAAGAAAAAAGAAAATAATCTATTTTATCAGTATTGGAATACGTCGCAGACATTTCATTCTTTTCCTGTTTTTCATTTTGGTTGTCTCAAAGAAGAAAAAGCAATTGAAAAGCGAGAAATCACGATGAACGTTGTTTCATTGAGTTTCGTCCAACTGACGTAACGCCTTCTTGCTATTTTCCACAAACTCCTGTAATAAAAAGAACCAAAAAAAAAAAAAAAAAAGAAAAAAAAACAAGAATAAACATATTATTTAAAAAGAGAACGATTAAAAATTTAACGTAAGAAATAATTTTACCATCAGTCCACGGCTCATGAAGTACGGCCTACTAATGCCGTCATTTTTCGCACAATCCTCGCAAAAACAAAGGAATATGGAGTCTATGATCATCTGAAATAAATCGATTAGTCAAGTTTCACGGTAACGTCTCGAAATGTTTCTAATCTTTGTTAATCTTACTTCGTAAATCGAAATGAAGCAATGCGAAACGAGAAAAGCCAATACCCCAGCCAGGGCAATTGGCACCCAGGGATGTTGCAATCCTTCCTTCTTCTATGCAAATAAATACGTGAGAGAAGGGAGCATAGAAAAAAGAACAGTTCGAACGAATGACAAAAATGTACCTGTATCAAATAAATTCCAGTGATAACAGTCAACACAACTACCAATACTTTTCCCAAGAACAAAACGAAATCTCCAACGCTGTTAATAGCTGCGACCCTCAAAATATTACTCGAGAGTGCTTGGAAAGCCTTTTTCCCGCCGGAACAAAAGTTACATCCGTATATAGCTGGAAAGGAAGAAAGAAAAAAAAAAAAAAAAAACAACACGATGTACAAGACTTTGAAAAATGTTGATAAGAAGAAACGTTTAATAAAAGTGAACAGAAAGTACCTGTCTCGATATAAGCATTTCTAGTAAGAAACTTGAGAGCACACTCGAAGCACCAAAGGCAACATTGACAACACCAAAGAATTCCTCTCACTAGGTCGTTGTCGAACTTCTTCAAACGATTCTGTACGAAGGAGATCATAGCTCTGACCAAACGAACGATTCCGATTATCAGAGCACCAAAAGCTATTGTACCCAAATGATATCTTATGAGATATCCAAATCCTTTAGTCACAGTCAACGATAGTCTCTTCTTATCTCTATTCAAAATATATCAATCCATTAAAACTGTGTTCGGTTTTGTTAGTTGGAGAAGCGAGTTGGAGAAGTTCACCTTGTAAAAAACCAACGGGCTACAGCGAGCGCCACGACCATGTGCTGACAACCAAGGAAAAACTCACACATGACGAAGAAAACAAAGAGATTGTACCATCTGGCAGCCTGAAAATTATTATTATATTAAAAGGTCCTTTATTCTAGAATAGTTCAGAATGACACGTTACTTACTATCAAAAGAGCATCCTTCCTAAAGTGAATCCCCGTTTTATTTTTATAAATGGTACCGGCGCTTTCGATCCAGAGCATGCAATAAATAAAAGCGAACATGCTCAGACCAATGAGCAGGTACGTCTGTCGAAATGATGATTTTTTTTTCAGTGTCTCAATTTCGGTGACTCATAAAAATTGATAAAACAGAAACGTCTACGAATATATTTACATAGATTGGTTGAAGAAGTAGAGCGGGCATCGAATAAACTGCCTTTCCTGCTTCACGAAAGAGCTGCATCACCAAAGCGATCCTTTTTCTCATTACTAAAACGATCAATAGAGTGATCACCTACGAGGAAAAAATAGGAATACTTTTTCTTTTTCGTTTTTGCAACAACGTCTTCGACGGTAAAATATCGCGAGGACTGACCGTGACAACTGACATGACGATGGCGTAAACGAAATATGCTTGCAGACTCGAGTCTTCTTCAAAGTTTTCTTTCTCCGACGTATTTTTCGAGTCCAATTCTTTTTTCTCTTGATACCAGGCCATCCTGAATAGAAAAAAAAGAAAGAAAGAAAAAAAAAAAAAAAGAAAAAAGGAATTCCATGAGAATAAGATTCCGGTAGAAGGACGATTGGACTCACCAGAGATAAGTTGTACCGCCGATACAGGCAACGATTACACCAATTAAAACTATGTAAACGATCCATTGTACCATATAACGGAAGGCTATCAGAATACCGAGAGAAAATGCTGAAAACGATTGAATAATTAATGAATCGTCGAGCGATATTTCAGAGATTGAGTTTGAGACGATGACAGCAATGATATATTAATGACTATGATGATTGATGGCTGACGATGATGATAATGAACGATAAGGACGATGACGATGTCGTTGATGATGTCACTAACCAAGCGCAATTAAACAGAGATACATCAGCTCTCTCCAAGCTACTCTGAGATCAGTCGATACTTCCTAAAATACCAATGAAAAATCCAATGAATCATGTCTCAGAATCGTATTGCAACGTTAAATATGTATGTCAATTAGTTACTTTATAGAAATTTTCTAATCCGAGACGTTTAATCAGAGATATGGCGGTGTCTGTTAGTTTTTTTGGTATACAACGATTTAGAAAGAATATTCTGCAATGTAGAAAACATTAGTTGGGATGATCCTTTCTTCTTTCATCCGTGTTACGTCGTTGAAAGTTCTACTTACTGATACTCCAGGTCGTCGCATTTGGCGACACATCGCCGAGTTTTTGTACCGTTTAATTCGATCTGCATTTGTAGGTACCTACGAGTGTTAAAGGAATGATGCTACGATTGCATGCTCTGTCACGTGATTTCTTGTCTTGTCTTTTCTTTTCTTTTTTTTTTTTTTTTCATTCTACTTACGGAAGATTTTTGTAGTCGCCACCCTTGCAACTCAACGCTGGATCGGTTTCCCTTGGCGTGATACGACCGCAAACGTTACCGCAGTTATCGTATCCATATATTATACGATATATGTCTCCATTTTTTACCGCATTTGTTATTATAAATGCCTTTTGTTTTTGTTTTTTTTTTTTTTTTTTTTTTTTTGGAAAATTGCAACAAAGATACAATAAAATTAACGTGTCTGATTCTATTAATAGTATACGTACGTAGCGTTATATGAACGCGAAGTTACACTTACGAAACCTCCGAGCAATGCAATTAGTATAATTAGAGTTATTAAATCGGTACAGGATCGATCGATCACGAATATTCTCTCGGATCTCCTCGCTGCCATCTCTTCGTTTTCCGGAGTCTGAAAATAATTTCAATTTTAGATTTAAAAACGTAAAGGTAAACGACAAAGAGAGAAAAATGAAAAATGTAAAATAAAAGAGGTTAAAATTTATTAAAATAATTGATGGAGAGTAGCGAATTTCGAATAAGCTCCGCTTATTATTTTCTTTTTTTTTTTTCTTTTTTTTTTTTTTTTGCTATTGAATTTCTCAATAAACTTTTCGTTTAATTTCATTTCCCTTTTGGAAATACGAAATGCATGAGATAGCAGTCTGGTCACGTTTATAAATCGACATTGACCAGAGGCTTTAAGAAAGGGATCTCGCGTCGTGGATATTTTACTTTTCATATCCGCTCGCGACTTTCACGTCTTGATGGAATCAAAAGGCATTCTTGCGACAGGAACGTGCCAGCCGATAATAATCCTGTTAGATTAATGAAATGACTTAATTAAATTCTCTCATTAGCCGTGTCCGAATAATACGTATGTGTATAGCGAGTGATGCATTAACTTTATTATAAGATATTATCGTCGTTGATTATATATGATAGGAGCATGTAACTAATATGAAAAATGCTTCGTTAAGAAAAATATAAATGAAAAGCGTAAGATAATAGTATTTGTTTGTGACTCACTCCGGGCTCCACCTTGGAGGAGACCTCGTCCGAACACCCGCAGCAGCCCATCCTGGACGAATCGATCGAGTCACCCACGTGTGCTCTTGCTATTTGGTGACGAGCGCCTGTCTCGTTACCTTTTCATTCGAAAAAAAAAAAACAAAAAAAAGAAAAGAAAACAACAATTTTCTTCTCATTTATTACATAGAGATTTGACGTAACAAATAATCGCATCGTTTCTTCCTTTGTATTTTCATTTAATCTCGCATATCGTTCCATGTATGTACGCTTTAGAGAAAAATTTCTTTCGAAGAAAACAATAGGAAAGTTATCGAGCGACACGTATGAAAGTGGGTTATTGGTTCAGCAGATAAGAATGCTTTTCCACCTATATATGGTAATACGTGTAAAAAGGGGCAAGCATCGAATTCTATCGCGTCGAGTCACTTGCAATTTCTACGAGACAATAGAATAGAATTTAATCGATCGACGAAACGGAAAGATGCGAATTAACGGTACGTAAAAATGTAGAAATTTTAGCGGAATGAAATTCGAGGCACGCCGACCGTAATGCATCGAGAAGAAGAAAGTTCGATTTTTAAACGCAAACGACCGTTTGCGGAAAACGCAGAAAAGAGGGGCTGGGGTGCGAGAGAGAGAGAGAGAGAGAGAGAGAGAGAGAAAGATAAAAAAGCAATGAGATCTCAATGACATTTCTATGGCACGTGACTCGCGTTATCGATCGATTTTCCAAGTAAGTGCAGTTTATCGCGGTTATCTCGTTATCCTAGCGCCTAGCGCAAATTCCTAGATCAAATTTTGCAACTCCCAAACTCATTTCTTATATTTTCTTGACAATTTTATATCGGACGAGACACGGTCAGAGTTCGTAACATGGTAAACGATAGAGTCAAGGGAAACTTTACCAGCTGGTACACAGAACGCACTAATTATACTCGAACTCGTGCAACAACGAATCCCTCGGTATTTCTGACTCACCGTTGTGCGTCGTCTGCATGGTCGTCGAAAATTCCAGACGAGAAGAAGCAGAAGAAGGAAGAAGAGGAGGAGAAGAAAAAAAAGTTGAAAAACGAAAGAAACTATATCACTGTTCACTTTTCGAAAATCATTCCCCGATTTTTTTCTTGCTATCAAAAACAGAGTGGCCGTTCAGAGTTGCGCCCCTAGACGATCGCGATCCAATTCGGTTTATATCGTTGAATAAGAAGTTTTTATCTACGAGCATACCGACGCGTAGAATTGCGTCCGAATGGAAGAAAGGTGATAGCTACGTTTGAGAAAACCGAGCGATAAGAGAAATCGATCGATCGTCTCTTGATCTATCAGAGAGGAGGGAACCGATGGTAAACATTTCTTGAAAAATATCAATGCGCGTTTATTCGAGGAGGAAAGTAATGGCCAAGAGAGGTTTGAAAGAAGACCGCAGGTAAACTGTGCACTGTCGTTCTACGAGTTTAACGTACCTGGATGGATCCAGGTTAAGCACGGCCATCACAATCGGCTCCCCTCCAAAGCCCTTTTCTACCTTTTACGAGCTAAACCCTCTTATTCCGTAAGAGGCTCCGAGGAGAGAGCGACGAGAGGGAAAGAAGAAGAACGAAAAAAAAAATATATATATATATATATATATATATATATATATATATATAGCTCTCGAGATAAAAGACGTTTCCGGGTCATTCGTTTTTGCGAAGATCGAAGAGCGTCGATCGATCGATCGATCGATCGAACGAACGAGGAAATGAAATACGCAAGCCATGTTATTAGTCGGTCCCGTAAACAGGGCCGACCGAGCAAGCGTTGATCCGATTAGAGGATGCGTTTACCGCTGGAACAAGTGCCCCTTGATGAATCAATATCACATCGACTCTAACACACCCAACGTCTAACAAATTGGAGTGGCTTTCTCTAGATGACGAGCGTTATCCTCGTCGCACGTCAATTGGACGAATATTTATTTATTATTATTTAAAAAATGAAAGAAAGAAAAGAAAAGAAAAAAGGAAAGAGGAAATTGTGCGCGACTCAACGATTCTGTAATCAGGGAATCGTACGAACGGACCTCGTAATCAGGTTGCGCAACGATCCCCTCTCCCCCCTCCCCCCCCCCTCCTCTCTCTCTTTCTCGCATTGTCATTGAAAAGAAACAAGCCGCACCGTAGGTAGTCCACTCGTGTAGAGTGAAAATAATTAACGTTTAAAACAAAGGATCATTGTCGGTCTACTCGCTTTTAAGTGGGCGTACGAAACGCGCGTGGAATACACGAGCATGGATTATTTCAACGAGTAACTCGGCAAAAGGCGTGCCACCGACAACCTGTCGCTCTCATTGGAGCAGAGGTACTCAACTTTGCCCTTGGGACAGGATTAGAAAAGAGCCGCAAAGAGTCTCCATCGTATCCCAACGAAAAGGATCATGAAATTGCTTTCGAAGCACGCGAGCCCTAAAGTTTCTAATAAATTTCAATGAGGAAACTATAGGGATAGGGTAGAAAGTGTAATTTCGATTAGACAAAGAAGAAGCAGGGCTTCTCAACTCTCATGATCTAGATCATCGAGAGAATTCCATTAACGAGAGAGAGAGAGAGAGAGAACGAATCGACGATCGAAATATAAAGAGAAACTCTCCAATAGGTTTTCGGTTTATGGCCAACAATGGAAATTATATCGTTTCGTCTCCTCTATACTACTGATCAATCGAACGGCAGAAATACTCTTCTTCTCTTTTCAATTCTCGCAATAAAACACGCAAAACGATCTTATCACTTCGTGGAGTATTCGTTCGCTCGAGTAAAAGTCATACTAATCCTTTTATTTTTCTTTCGATTTATCGTATCGACGAGTAGTAAATTTCAACGATCGAAGGATCCGAGAAATCGATCGAGATTTCGTCCTTCTTCGGCGAGCCCCACGATGTAAGAACGATGTTACGATTTTGTAATTTACTCGAACGAGGTGATTTTCGATAAGGAAAACAGAGAGAGAGAAAAAAAAAAGAACATTCGATATAATCACTCACTTTGATATCCTATCAAAGATTACATAAAACGTACGAGTTCCTCGATCGACCGACCGATCGATCGGTCGGTCGATCGGTCGATCGATCGATCGTTCGTACTAACCTTAAAAAGTTGTATCTCCCGCGTAGAACGTCGCCATTGTTTATTATTGACAGTTTTCACGATCACGTGACTTTGTATTTTCCTTTGTATTTTCTTCGAAGGCGCATCCGAGCTGCGTCAGTTTTACGTTGAAAAAGGATAACGACGTTGAATTTTTCTAAAACGATTAAAAACTTTGACTCGATACTTTAGTACGGAAAGGAAGAAGCGTTCTCGGTCGAGTACATTCGCGACACTAACCGCGGGAGAAAGAGAGTATATACAAGCTGAAAAACGATGCCACTCTCTTTCCCACTCTTTCTTGTCGATGTTTTTCTTTCTCTCCCTCTCTCTCTCTCTCTCTCTCTCTCTCTCTCTCTCTCTCTTTATCCCTACTAGATGAGACACGCAGGCCTGTGCCTTTATACGTTGACACGACTCCTTCCTTATTTCTCTTCTTTCTTCTCTTGGCTTTATCTCTGTTAGCTTCTATTCTCCTTGCACGCGATTATCTTTCCAGTCAGCAGAACACTGTTGATTATTCAAGGTTCCTCGTATTCCATCTATACGCCTATATGCGGTTACATATGTATCTATATAAGCTTTCAAGATAATCGTCCGACATCGCTTGGGATTCCATTAACGGATGTCCGACAATATGATTACTTTGTTCGCAAATTCGTTATATTATTCGTTAGAGCACCGATATGTATTTTCTGTCCTAGATTTTCTCACGCGAGAGACCGCGAATACTTTGTTATAATGAAATACCAATAGCAATTTAATACTATCGATTAAATTCGTAATATTACTCGACGAGTAATAAATAATACCGAAGGAAAGTCAGGTCGGACAATAAAATAAAGTCTTTCATTTCGATAAACGTCGACGTTCGACGATAACGTGTATGTTCGTTCCATTGTGGTTATAACCGTTCGCGTCTAACTATACCAATGAATATCATTCCAAAGGAACGATACTTTAACGCAAAACGCGGTTCATCGACCCAAGTCCAAACAAGTTTTATCTATTAGCCGTAGGATCTAGCCTCATGCGTGACATATGCCGACGATCGGTAGTATCCTTATGAATCTTTTATTTCGATCGTGCACGCATGCACTCTTCAAACGACGCGCTCCATACACTTTGGTAATGACATTTTACCTCTTTCGATTTTAAAACCACATCGATAATATCATTTCGAACGAACGATATAAGAAAATATCCTTTCGATGCGCGAATTCGCACGGACTTTGAGGTTAGTTCGGAGATCGCTTATGACTTTATACGCGTAGCTTTCTCAGACAGAGATCATTAGTTTTTTCTTTCTTTTCTTTTTTTTCTTCAACGAGAAAAAATTTGTTCGTAAAATTTGTTCGATATCTTTTTGGATCGCGTGGATTATCGTTTCTCTCTCTCTCTCTCTCTCTCTACACGTTCTACTCGTTGGGTCTTCTTCGAAGACCGATAAAAATCTATCTTTCCTTTATTAATGCTTTTCGTTGCAGCAACAACGTCGAAACCGTCAAACTGTACGTTTGACGTACCATATGGCTCATAGCCAAAGTTAGCTGGTCGAAAATTAGAACGTTTGAGATTGGAATCGTCGACGCAACGAGTACTTGCTACGAGTACGCGCATTTATCTTATTCTTACGATCATCATCTTTACGAGTTTAGAGATCGATCCGTTGTTGTTCGTGACGGCTCTGCGAGAAATAACGTTACGTACCATCTACTTTTATATTATTATGATTTTAACGAAGAGAAGGCATTATTGTAAAATATTCAAATCGCCGTTTACGTGGATAACTATGCAGCAGCTAAACGACATTTATCGATTCCGTCTCGGGCCATGCTTCGTACGTTTTACAACGATGATAACCATCTTAATTGTAACGCGATTCCATCGTCGCTGTCTCATATTCGAGGGAATTATTATTTGTCGATCACGATCGATAAGCGTGCATACTACACACCGTATATCGACACTTTCGAGAAGAACGATAACGTGCCTTGACATTTGCTAAGCCAACGATCAACGTTAAGAATCTCCAAATCAAAAATCATATCGAACGCGCAATTTCGAACAAAATTAATCTAATAACGATCGAATACGAGAAGGATCTAAAGAGTAGGAATAAAGAAAACTTATAAAATTTTCGACTCGTACTGCGACCTAGCGGAGAAATTTTGTAACATTGCTCGAAATTTCTTCCACCGGTCGATAAAGTCAACGCATTTTCGATTCTCTATTTATCCATCGCGTAAGAGAATACTCGTGGCTCGAAAATGTGGAAGCCATAGTTCAGGGGTACATGCCAAGAGTACTATTGCTGCGCAAAACCGTTCCCTTTCGTCGATGCCAAAGAAATATCGTCGGTTCGATTTATTTACAAATCTAACGGCATAGAATTTATAGGAAAGAAATAATGCTCGGTGAGACTTCATGTTCGCACTTACTGTTCGTTAAAGTCATCTCCATGGTGAATCGGGTAAGCTCCCTCTCTTTCTCCCTCTCTCTCTCTCTCTCTCTCCGTCTCTCTCTCTCTCTCTCTCTCTCTCTCTTCTCCCTTCCCTCTTCCTCTCGAGGACGAAAGAATAAGAAGAAAAACGTATTTTCTATTCACTCCCTTTTTATGGACATCCTCTCGATAATTCGATTCTTCCTGACAGATACGAGAGAATTTGCTTTTCACGTAATCGCGTTTGGCGATTGGCGGAACGACCGCGTATCCGTAAAAATAAATAGTTACGGGAAGGGTCGAATCGAAAAGAAAGACTCTTCTCAACCGTTTGCCCCTCGCTGGACCGTGAGAACATGCTCAGCTTCACGAAATGTATTTCTCACGATACCAGCGCGGTTCTTCCTACGATATATCGATTCGAACACGACTACGAGTTTCCTTCTTCTTACCTTTCGACGTATCTTTCCTTATATTATTCGATCACGTATAACGACTTGGAAATAATTAAAGAGCGACGAATTATTGATATAGGAAAAGGAAAGAACGTGTAATTAATCTTGGAAAAAATCAATCGCTCCTCGACTTGCCGTTTGTTTTTCCTAGTTGTTGGATAGGAAAAAAAAAAAAGAGAACAAAAGAAAAGAATGAAAAAGAAGAAAGAACATAAGTTATTAATATCAGAGGAAAGATTCGATAGCGCGTAACTCTCTCTCTCTCTCTCTCTCTCTCTCTCTCTCTCTCTCTCTCTCTCTCTCTCTCTCTCTCTTCTCGTCGAGGCCTTGCGCTACGACGAAAGAATTGAATCGCTGCCAATTAATCTATAGCGAAGTGATGAGTTGCGTCAGGAATTTTGGTCGGTCCTCACCGATTCGTACTGGAAATTTGCGGAGGAAAACGTAATCTTTACGTAAGAGCAAACTTTTCGATACGAAACTGCGCAAGGAAGACGCAACGGAGATACAAAGATAGACATGAGGATCTTAAAAAGCGCGCGTGCATGTGCGCGAGAGAGAAAGAGATTAGAGTTTACGGAGCTTACTTAACAAGATCGAAGGAAAATCTTATTGGTTAGGTTCGACGCGAAACGGATGGCTACTGGAAGGAGCTACGAATTTTCGTCTATATGTATTTGTTCTTCTCTCTCTCTCTCTCTCTCTCTCTCTCTCTCTCTCTCTCTCTCTCTCTCTCTCTCTCTCTCTCTCTCTCTCCCACCCAGCTATCCTCGTTTTTCTCGTCTCCAAGCAACAAACGAACGGATGAGCGCGCGCGCGCGCGCGCGCTCTCTCATCATCAATCGATATTGCAAACAGCGTTTAACGCAACGCAGACTCCAACGAGCCGACTGGACCAAATCTCCGAAATTATCTTCGTCCGTTTAGGTGGCGTTGATTCTTCTTTCCTTTATACTATCGACTCCGATTGAATCCTTTAGGATGCGGGATCATAGATTTACGACGGGATATAAAAAATTATTATAAAAAAACAATGTCGAGGATGAAGAAGGAAGAGAGCATGATGAAAAACCCCTGAGGTATTTTCGTTCGGAAGAGAAGAATGAAAAAACGATCACACTTTGAAGATTATTATATTAATTATATTCAGTCGTTGCAATCACCTTATTAATCACGTTAATCATTTTTATTCAGTTTGTCTTTAAACGTATGTGTGTGTGCGCGCGATCGGCACACGTGTAGCTTCTCTTTCATTTTCTTTATCATTTTTGCCTTTCCGCTTCGTCAATTTTTCTTCTTTCGCATTCGTTCCGTCGCTTTTCCCTGCTAATTTCGCTGCAATCTTCCTCGTTGAAAAAAATATATGCGTATGCTAGAAACAAAGCCGGCACGAAACGTTTTCTCTCTTTCTCGAAAAATTTAAATCATCTTCTCTCGTCCTCGGCTTTTACTCGTCGTCGAACCTCGAAAGCGGTCGTCGATCCTTCATCTCTTCTCCTTCCCCTCATCTTATTATATTTTCGTTCCTTTAACGCGTGAACGCCTATATAATAATAATAATTAAAAATAGTTTGATAATACGTTAACATGGTAACATCGTTACTGAATCGCCATTGTTAAAGTTAGAATATTTCAATCTGAGAGTGCAGAGGAATCGAATCGGGCGACAATGCCGGCTAATTTAAAGGACGCGAACCGAACGCGAAATAACGTTCATTTCTATCGTAACTCAACGATAATGACAATAATAATATATTAATGCTAATAATAATAATCGTATACGTACGAGTACGTGAGGACGTTTGAAATTGAAACGAAACGCGAAAGTTGCTTCGTTCGGAATGAACGGAAGAGTTTATCAAACGTCGAAGCGTCCGTGTCGTGCGGAATGTACGAAAAGCCAGTTTCAGCTTGCTCCTCTTTTTCCTCTCCTCCTCGGTCTCTCTCTCTCTCTCTCTCTCTCTCTCTCTCTTCCTCTTGGTTCTTCATCGACGTTGTTCGTAATTTTTATCATATCGACAAGCGTTTTTTAAGAGAATACTTAGTTCGCTAAATTCGTCACAGAAAACACAAAAATATTTCCGTCGAACATCCGCTTCAGGTACAATCTTACGTCGCATTAACGGTGTTAATCGATTAATTACGTGCCTCTTCTTTCATACTTGTTCCTCTTTTCTTTTCTTTTTTTTTTTTTTTTTCTTTTTTATTTATTTTTGCCACTTCTTCCCTTTCGCATACCATCGAGATAATCGTACGGAGAAAGAGTACATTGTATACGTGAATGCTCGAGTGTGAACGTTGTGTGTCGTTATATGTATATAATATATGTTGTATACGTACATAGCTATATACACACACACATATACGTACCGATACATGTATATGTATACGTATGCATAGAGCCACGCTAATTTTAATAAGTTATAGTCCCTCTTTTTGTAGTTTTATAAAAGTACGAAAAAAAACTATATCGATTTCACATACGACCGCGGCGTTAACGATCACGCAAAACTACACCTACGTATTCGCGGAGACATACGTTTTTGGATCTCACCGAAAGGAAGCAAGTACGGAGTCTAATAAAATACATTGTTTCATTATGTCTTTTTCTTTCTTTTTTTCTTTTTCCTTTTTTTTTTTTTTCTCTCTTTTATCTCTTTTTCCTTTCTATATACTTTTTCCTCTTTGCTCTTTCAGTTGTCTTCTCGTTTCGAGAATTCGACGAACCAAAACAAGCCGCAGCACCATCTTCGGACGTTCGTCGATCGAATCAATCAATTTCAGAAGATATCTCTTTCTCTACGTCTTTGCCGAGGACGGCGATTTCATAATTTTCATTTTCACAAATCCCTTCTTCTATTTTTTTTAGGCCTTTCCGACGTGTCCAGAGATTTCGTTATGTGCGCCCGAATCTTTTGCACCTGTCCCACTCTCTCACGACAGGAGAGAAGTCGCGGATTATGGTTGCCACTAAGCACAATCCACGTTTCTCTTTACAAGCACGTCGAATATTTTCTTTTTTTTTTTTTCTTTCTTTCTTTCTTTCTTTTTTTTTTTTTTTTTTTTGTCTTTTCTTTTTCTTTATATATAAAGAGCTCCAAAGCGCGCGCTTAATATCATACGGTTAACGAATGGCAATTAGGAGAAACACGAACAATTCCAAAAGTATTCGGAGACTCGACGAGGATCCCAGTGCCATCGCCGACGAGCCGAGTACTGCAATGAAAAGTGCGATATCTAAATGAATTTATGAAAATATCGTGTATCTCGGTTTTATTAAGTTTTAATATAAACTTTCAAGAGCGCGACCATTTATACGTGTGAATTTATTTTAAAAAGTCGTTTTGAAAACGTCAAAGTGACACTTAACGTCGTTTTAATGTTTTAAGGATCGAGAAGGAGGATTTAAATGTTCGTACCTTAAAGTATGTCGTTTGTTAATGCAACGTCATACGTACTTCCTTCGAACCGCAGAAAGGTATAACAACAAAGAGTAAAAGTCACCTTTCACGCCGACTTGACCATCGGGCTTCCTCTGGCCGGTTTGAAAATTCGGAGGTGGCTGAAGATAGTTGATACCAACTATAGTCGCCGCGGGTTCATAGTGTATAACCCTTGGGCGATCCTCCTCGGCGCTCACTTCCGTGCTCTGCCAATAAATGTCGTATATCGAGGCGCTGCAACGTATTTTCAGCTTGCCGTTCACGAAGTGGTCGTGCGTCACGAGAAATTGAAGGCCGATCTGGGACACCTGCCATTCGGACTCGTTCGTGTCCAACGGACTGTACGTTTTCACGTGGGATGGAATCGGCTGCAACGAGATAGAGAGAGAGAGAGAGAGAGGGAGAGAGAGAGAGAGAAAGAACAATATTTCTTTTTACTCGAAGATAAATGTATGAACGAAGAAGAGCATCGCATTGATAAACACGCGTTATACGCACGGGACCATTCTATCTTTAAAGCTTACGAGAGGAATAAGCTCTCGCGTATTACGCCCTATCGTAAAGAAGGCGTACGACTAGATAGTAGCCTAGTAATAACGAACGTTCGCGATATCTAGTCGAGGATTTAAGCTTTTTCTATTTTCTCATGCATTGCTAAACAATCTCTTCCCCCACCCAACTTTGTTGGATCGCGAAAGAGCTTTAAATCACGTTTATATGCTTTTTGATACTCCAATCAAACTTGATATCTACTACTTGATATCTACGATAGAGAATACGTGTATATTCGCGGGGAATATAGAAAAATTTCAAACCGAAATAGATATCGTCGATATAAGTGTTATCCAGGTCGCCAGAGAACAATGTCGCACGAAGATCGAAGACCGACATTGACTACCGCATACCTGTCGATCGTTGATGTACCAGGTGAGATTGGCCGCCGGCTTGCTACGTCCGGATGTGCAGTTCAAACGAAGTCTATCGTCGATCCGGTATTTCCTCCTTAGTCCGTGTATCGAAGGCCTTTGAGAGGGTAATTCTACAAAGCAAACGAACCAACGTCTACATGTATGTACGTATGTATGGCAAGTATGCGAAGCACGTTTGAAACGTAGCTTTGACGTTAGCCAAAGTCTTGAGACTCGAGCCACCCCTACATACCATCTATCCATCCATCCATCCATCCATCCATCCATCCATCCATCCATCCATCCACCTATCCATCCATCCATCCATTTCTCTCTTTCTCTTACACGCAACCCACTCCCGTGCGATTTAACTTTTTCGAAACTGAAGCGAGAGCGCACGATATAGGAACAAGTAGAAAAGATTTTTCCCTTATTACTCGACGCATCGATGCGTCTGCATCGATATTTCGAAATACCTATAAACGATATTGGATGCACCGGAGCATCTCTTCTCTCTCTCTCTCTCTCTCTCTCTCTCTCTCTCTCTCTCTCTCTATCTCTTCTCTTCGTATTCCTTTTTCTTTATTAAGAGTAACGCCAAACATTAAGCTCTAGTCAAATTGTACAAACGAGGTTTGTTGGCTCGTTTAAACGGGGATCGAAAGTTGCCGGGATTTGCAGTTGGGGATTAAGAGAAACTTTGAATATTTATGCTTACCGACGACGTTCATGGTGGCCGAAATCATGGCCGTGTGGAAGGAAGGTGCATCCGCGGATACCTCGCAGCTGTACAAGCCTGCAGCATCCAGCTCGAGATTGGTCAATGCTACTTGCGTCGCGTTGCTCTCCGATTTCTGCGAAATAAAGGAAAACAGAATTTCGATGGCACTTTAGAAAAATAAAAAGGTATTTCAGACGATACGCGCGCGCGTGCCCCCCCCCTCCTAATTACACCCTTTCTCTCTCTCTCTCTCTCTCTGATTTCTCTAAAGGCGGGAAATTCAAAAAGAAAAAGAAACGTTTATCTCTGCAGACGACACATTTATCTCCGTCAATTACACGCTTTAACGCGTACGACCAGCCCCTTTATTACTTGGAGAACTTTAAACGGCCTTTCTAATGGCGCTCGTTTCAACCCTTTCCTCCCTCCCTCTTCTCGTACTTCTTTCATCGTCGAATTAAATTAATACGAACCTTTGAAATCATCTCTTAAAGTTCAATCTCACCCTTTTGAGAGTTCGATCTACCGATCTACTTCTCTTTTCAACTTTTCTTTCTATTTCTCTTTCTTTTCGTGGCCGTTACATTAATTACCTTCTACCTTAGTCTGCTCATTAATTTATCTCGCACGAATATCTCTAGGAAGACTTTCTTCCTCTCTCTCTCTCTCTCTCTCTCTCTCTCTCTCTCTCTCTCTCTCTCTCTCTCTCTCTTTCCTTTTTTCATTTTCTTACACATACAGACACACGCACATACGAACCATTGAACACGAGCTTTTGTACGAAAAGTCCCAGACTCTGCTCGGAGCTTATTTTTTCAAGCGCTTCCGAAGCACGAGCGTGTCATTAAAGTCAAGAGATTGTGGCCTAGCTGGAGGGAAGCTCAGGGTGAAAACGCTAGTACGAAAGTACGGGGAATATTAAATAGCGTTTTCATCGATTTTCTTTGCTTAAAACGTAACTTTAAAGAGGGAACGATTAGACAGTAGTAGAGTGTGTGTGTGTGTGAGAGAGAAAGACATATCTGCCGATGAAGTTGAAAGTACGACAGTAATCTGCATAAAATATTTTCCTAACAACTTTCGGACAGGTGCTTTAGCAACGAGTGCTCCCTTGGCGCCCTTAAACCTCTTGTCAAAGTGGAAAATCTTTCACGATCATTGAGAAAACATCGAAAGAATTTTTAACGACGCTCAGATATACCACAAAACGCTTGCCACGACTAAACGTTTTCGCACGAACTTTCCTATTCCCTTTGCGAGTAATTTTTTTTCTGAAATAAAAAATCAACAAACTCGGTAGTCCAGAAACGATCATTTCGTAATCGAAATACAATCAATGTCGAAATAGATTATTAAAAATTGCAAGCGTAGAATTCTGACCCTTTCTAATTCGCGTGTTCGACAAACAATATAATATCCATATAAATTTAATCTGGCTTTTACGTTTAATAATATTCCCCGGGGATTGCATCGATCCCGAGCCGACCACCGTCAGACTCGAAGCAGAGAGAGAGAGAGAGAGAGAGAGAGAGAGAGAGAGAGAGAGAGAGAGAGAGAGAGAACTGGATCATACGGGCTTCTTTCTCTTGTCTTTCTTTCTATTGCGAATAATATCGACCGACGTAGGAGACGGTGTCTTCTAGATGCAACGTTTTATGTTTATTCGTCGTAGACGATATCGTTTATGGGATGCGTTACGTGCAACACGGAGGAGCCAAGGTTGAAAGAGAGGATGGCATCGAAACATTCTGATTTAAACGTTACACAAGAGTCCTTTTGTTTTTCGCAAGCTCGATAAAATTCAATCGAGTGCTTTCGAGAATTTCCCCGTGTAGAAAAGAGAGAAAAAGAGAATGCGCGCGCGGAGAGAGAAAGGGAGAGAAGGGCGAAGAAAAAGGAGTAGATTAAATGCACGCGATCAAAGTTATCAGTTATTTGGGCACGTAGTTAGATAGATCTTTTGTTATCAGCTCGATAACGCGCCAACAATTTCGGCCCAATTGTTCTCGAGCTTCGATACGTGCGCGCATAGGTTTACCAAAAATATTCCCTATAATCGTCTCGAAAAATGATCGCCCTTTGCAAATATTCTCTTTTAGTAAGAATGGCCATTTTTTGTAGGACACGCGTTCAAATCTGTTCGAAACAATGACGTGAATTATTTAATGACTCAAAGGGATGTTTTTTCCTTTGCGAATGTAACTTAATATTTTGCTTTCGCTCGACAAAAGCGATTACAAAAAAGTCTCTCCTCTCTAAGGTTACGAGAGTTACAGCGGATAAAAATGAAATCGATCCCCTTTCGTCACCGAATAGAGTGATAACACAAAAAGAAAAGGAAAAGAGAAGAAAACTAAAATAAAACAAAAGCAAAAGAGAAGAAGAACTCGCGACAAAAATATCTCTCGCGTAATTTTATCGCAGATATTGTTATTCCTGTTCGTGAGAAAAGTAGAAAAAGAAAAAAAGAAGAAGCAAGAGAAGAAGCGTATTGCCTCGTGAAACGTTTCGTGGAAAAGGTTTCCCTTAGAGTCGCGGTACCGTGGTATTAAACGAAGCTTGCGGTGAGAGAGGTTGCGAGAAGGGTTGGAAACGACAGAAGAATAAGAAAAAAAGAAAAAAAAAAAAAAAAAAAAAAAAAAAAAAAAAAAAAAAAAAAAAAAAAAAAGAAAATAAAGGAATAATAATCAACTCTCGTCGTTCGGGGAAAAGCTTCATCGGGAAAGTGTCGAGAATAATTTTATAATACGTTTCGCCCTAAGATAAGATATTTTTCTGTCAATGAACTCGTTCTCAGAGCAATCTTACGTACATAGCTATGCCGAGTTTCCTTTTCTTTTTTTTCCTTTCTTCTTTTTTCTTTTTTCCCTTTTTCCCTATACAGGATTCACTATTGAAAGAAAATTGTAAGGAGGAACGTGCCAACGACGACAGAAAGTTCACTTTTAAGTGTAGCGCAAAGTGGCCCCGATCGCTCGAGCAATTAATTTACAACATCCATTAGACTTCAACAAGGAAAACTCTTCGAGTATCGCCGAGAAAGAGGACGACGACAGTATATACATATGTATATGTATGTGCAGACTGGCCCATGGTGTAAAGCGTTACAAACTATGCATAGTTCCATCGAGATCGTTATGAACGGTGTTGATTTATAATAAATGAGAAATAGAAAATAGACAAAAGGTATTATAACAATATATTTTTACATTAAACAGACTCGTAGAGCTACGATTCAATTTATGACCAAATTCGAGAGACTGTGTTACGTGGACGATACAGTTGAATAAAAATTGTAGACTTTCTCCCTGGGGAGAGAAGGAAGAGATAGAAATTGAAAAAAAAAAAAAGAAAAAGAAAGAAAAATAGAAAAAAAGGGAGCGAATAAAATTAATCGTATCCTTCGTCGACAACAAAAAAAAAAAGAAAAAAAAAAAAAAAAGAATTACATAGGTACATACGCGTGCACGTATATATACAATCGAGATATCGCGTAAATCAAAAGCTCGCTAAATCATTGGACCGTGTCGTGTAAAACTACCCTCGTAGACCAAGCTACGATCCTCCTAAGGGCCATACCTTTTCCTTTCAAGGTCTTACGAGAAGAGAAGGACCCAAGAGGAGAACAGTTGCTCTCTCCAATTCGAAAACTTGTTCGCGAAATATCTCGATGCCATATTTTACTGGGTTCGATTATTGTTCTTCATCCAACTTCTCTCTCTCTCTCTCTCTCTCTCTCTCTTTCTCTCTTTTTAGGACGATAAATCCTCCAGGAGGTTTGCTCCTTCGGGATATACCTGCTTTTTCCTTTCTTTCCTTTTTTTTTTGTTTTTCTACTTTCGCGAAAAAGAGCTGTTTCTCGAGATTACGCGAGAGTGAGAGATAAAAAGGTGTCGGTAAGTCGATTCGGTGCAAAGTAAATGGGAGAGATATAGGCTAACTAGAAAAGCATAGGCGGTGTTGCAAACTCACCTTTACCGTCAAGTTTCCATTGGGAAATGTCTTGACGACTGGGTTCTCGTTCGGAGCATAACGATAAAACTCTCGACCCCCTTTGTACCACTTGACTGCATACAACGGGTCTTGTTCTATATCATACCAACAATTCAGCAAGGCTGTGTCTCCTTTCCTTACGGCCGTCGGTATCTGGACACGGACCTCTCGCAGACCAGAACAGATTCCTGACGATAATGAGAAAGAATATTAATATTTTTCTTATAATTGGCTTGACTTTATCGTTAATTATTGATTTGTATTATTTTTCTGTAGTACAAATTTGTTTACGGAATTGAATCCGATAGCGTCAAGTATATGCGGATAAATGTGAACTTTGACTTTCCTGTGTCAATGAAACCGGGCCAAAGATGGGATGGGAAGTGGGATAAGTGAGGAGTCGTTAAAATTTGAACTCGGCGCGTTTCGACGAATGGAATCTCTCGCGTAATTAGATCAACGCGATTAAGTGTCGGAGCGGGGAGAAGAGAAGCGATTAACGCGATGCGACTCGATCGCGTTTCCAAGCACTTGCCACGGAGGAACGTTCGCACGCTCGCGATCGGTGTCGTTAAAGCGCACTGCGATTACCTCAAGGATTTCATAAATTACCTCAACTCCTCCGGTATTTCCTTTTAGAGTCCGGCACTATGCCTGTTCTGTGTTCTTTTTACTTTGCGACCTTGAAACTCGTACAACATTAGAATATTTCTATTACGCATTAAAAAGTCTATTAACGCGTCTCACGTCAGATCGCACAGATACGTAGACTCTTTCGAAGGTGAAAAGAGCTCGGTATGTGGTCGCAGCCATCGTTGGAATTTTAACGCTGATCATGAATAAGATTTCTTTTGATATTCTTCGGGCCGCAACGGCGGAAAAATTTTTGCTCGTCCTTGAGAACGAAGACGAAGAAATCGTTCTCGCACGAAAAGGAGAATGGTCTTTGGAATAAATCGGGTCGCTTGCCACGGAGAATTACACTACGTTCTCGTTATAAAAAGGCGACTCGAGTTTTAAAGCGACGGTCTATTCAAGACGTTCTTGCGGATAGGACAAAAAAAGAAAAGAGAATGAAAAAATAAACGGACGAATCCAGACGGGACGAACACCGCGCAACAGAATGAAAAATGACACGAAGGCATCGACGTGGTTTGAAGGGGGAAAAAAAAGGAGAGAAAAAAGAAAAAAAAAAAAGAACAGGGATGAACATTAACGCAAGCCCAAACGAAAAGCTTCAAGTATTTGCAGCCTGTGTCGTGTTTCTCACGAGTAAGCTCGCGTGCTTCGATCCTTAACACCTGTGCTACTGCGTGCATTTTTCATCTGTGCAACGAGAGCGCAAAGGTGCTACTCGTCCGAAGAATAAGGTGAAAAAAATAGAGAGAGAGAGAGAGAGAGAGAGAGAGAGGGGGGAGAGGGAGAGGGAGAGGGGGAGGGGGAGGAGAAATTCAATTCGTTCTGAAATACGAGTACAGGGTACACCCGTTTCGATTCAACGCTTTAACGTCTCCGTTGGAATAGCGATATCTATGATCAATCGTATTTCGCCGTGCATTTCTCCTCTTAACATGTAAGTCGATTAATGACGAGCGACATTTAAAATGATTAATGCAACGATAATCCTTTTTATGTACAAACCTCGTGGGATCGTAGCAACGGAATCGACAGTTCAATGACGCACGATACTCGCATTTTATACTCGCGTAGGAAGGAACGAGTACGTTGCTTTTTCTCCAATTAAGAAAATAAAAGCATATTACAAGAGGGAAGGGGAGGGTGAGAGTAAAAGAAAATAACGTCTGCTCGACGATAAAAATTTCCCTCTCACTCGATACGATTTATTAGAACGCTCGAATCGAAACGAGAGACAACGAAACTCATGCTGTTTGCGTATCGTACGAGAGATTAGATCTTCTCAGAGAGAAAGAAACCACTGAGACGTTATAAAAACCCCTCTTTTTATTCTCTTTGCATTCTCTTTTCCATTTGTATTCGACGTTCGTATTATCCAGAAGTATGTGCACGAAATGTAAAAAAAAAAAAAGAAGATGCTCTTGGCAGTCATGCCTAGAATGAAAAAAGACGTTAAGGCCGAGTATATTAAGTTTTTGTTAAAAAAAAGCTCGTGTTATCGACGATACGATCAAAGCTACCATCTTCTTTTTATTTCTTTTATCCCTATGATACTCTCTCTCTCTCTCTCTCTCTCTCTCTCCCTCTCTTGATTTTTCCTTTTTTGTTTGAAGAAAGTACGCTTACAGAAAGACCGTCTAGAAAATAAATCCCCGCGGTCTGTAAGCCGAGCCGAAAGCTCTGTTTGTCCGTCTTAAAACCAAAGCCGGGAATCCTTCTATCGTAGCAACGTTCTCGAGTTCGGTCGATGAAATACACAAGAGATGGAAAAAGAATAGAGACAGATAGATAACCGATATCCGTGATCGAGTTCGACGTCTTTGTTGGCGGATATTTCCTTTTATCCCGCTCTAAAGGAGGAACGTTTCGAAATTAAGAGATGGCTGATGAATATTTATGGAAAAAAAAAAAAAAAAAAAGAAAAAAAGAAAATAAAAAAAGGAAAACGTAAAAGAAAATGTTACGATCAGGAACGACGAATCGAACAATGTGCCAGTATCGAGGATTTAAGAACGTCCGGTTCGAATCCCTCCGGATGCAGCAGGGAATGTAACTCAAAGGCGCCAAGGATCTTCCGCATCGCTGGTAATTTTAACGTAACGATAACGATTGTTCTACTCGGTTTCTCTTATCGGAAAGGGAGGTCTGCACGTTTCTAACTATTACGTATGTGCACGTTGGAAAATGAGAGAACAAATACGTAGCATCCACTAAATACGTAGCAGGATTACGTAATTACGTAAAAAACAGATCGGCCTTTGAAAATAATAAATTTATTAATTAAAATTATGATCGATACGCTACACGGATAAACCCGTTTATCGATTTTAAAAAGAAAGATAAAGTTTCGTAGATGCAAAGTGTACGTCAAAAACGCTATTTAATTAGAGAAACGATGGCTAATGGTTTCTGTTATCATCAGAGATACTATCTTCACATCTTCTTCGTCGTGTAAGAAGGACTTAATGAGCGCCACGTGGAACGGCCCTAGTATTCATCTTTCTCCGATCGCACGTTCTATGCTTGCTTCCCTTTTTTTCCAATCCTCCTTGCATAAATAACGAGAGAGAAAAAAAAAATAAAGAAATAAAATATATAATAAAGTTTATAACGAACGAATCAATGTAAATGCAAGGAGTAAGATTTGGCATGATCGATCTCGTCTCGAAAGGCGAACTCGTTTCTCGCGAATCTTGGCACGATCCTCGCGAATGCTAATAAAAGGATCGTTCACCTCCTTTCTTTGGCTCATCCCGTTCGCAAGAGCATCCTCCAAGAGAGAAGATAAATTCAAGAAAATCCTTGCCAACTGCGAGAGGAGGGAGAGAAAGAGATACAAGCAGAAAATAAGACGCACGAAAGAAAGAAGAGACAAAAGGAAAAGACAGAGAATGAAAAGCTTTTATATCAATGTGTTTAAATTCGAAGCAAGGAACGAAACGAGTGCAAGGAACTCGGCTAATCCATACAGGATACAGGGGCAATGGCCCGGAGGGAGAAAACAAGGGAAGAAAGAGAGAGAGAGAGAGAGAAAGTGGGACAGAGGGATGCTGAGAGAGCAACAAAAATCGAAGATCGGGGAGAAAAAGAATTTAACGATAAAAAGAAAAAATATAAAAGAAATAGAATAATTCGCACTCACCCAAAATATGAGCGAGGATGAGAATTTTTCGATCCATCGAAGGAGGAGTATCCTCGGCAGAGTCCCACAGACCGCATTCACGTCCACTTCTCTTATTCTCGGTATCTGCTCGATCGTCGTCGTTGCTCTCGTCTCGCGTCCACCGTGTCTCTTCGCATATCGTTGCGAGAGGAGGAGTGAGTGTTTGCGAGAGAGAGAGAGAGAGAGAGAGAAAGAGTGAGAGATTCGAGATCCTCTCAACTTCCTTATTCTCAATCTTCTTGACACTCGGACGAAGAAGAAGAAGATAGTCTCTCTTGGTGATTTTGATTATCGTCGAACTCGAAAACACACGACGTTGGTGGACGATAGGGTAACATCCCCTTACATAATAGCGATCGAGTCACTTGAATGTGATTGGTTAAGAGAGAGAGAGAGAAAGAGAGAGAGAGAGAGAGAGAGAGAGAGAGGAAGAGATTATGTGTGAGGGAGAGAGAGAGAGAGAGGGAGTGGGAGGATATATATAGAAAGATCTTTCGGAGGATTTTCTTGAACGAAGGAAAAGAGGGAGAATATGTCGATGTGAGATCGTCGATCGTCCTCGAAAGAGTGTCGTCCTTTCGTGCTCCGAGTTTGTCTCTGTGTCAGCGTGCGAAGACCCCCGGCTCGTCGGTGGCTCGTTCTCCCTCTTGCTTTATCTCTCTCTCTCTCTCTCTCGCTCTCTGGGTATTCCTCTTTCGCGCAGAATCAATTTTCTCGCAAAACGACGTCGACGTCGACGCCGAGCCGAGCCGAGCCGAGCCGCCAATGCGCTCGCGCACAGAGTTAGAGGCACGCGCTTGCGCATTTCTAGTCAGCTACTATCGCGAACCATTCTTCTCCCTTTAGCTTCTTCTCATCCTTATACTCTACCACTATTACTACTACTACTACTACTACTACTACTACTATTACTACTACTACTACTACTACTACTACTACTACTACTACTACTGTGTACTCGGATAGATGGTGCTCCGCTTGAAGGGTAGAAAACGCACAGGGGGTTGCGTCGGCTCGCAAGCGTTTGCCTTCTTCTTCTTCTTCTTCTTCTTCTTCTTCTTCTTCTATGAGAGCGAGCGAAATCTGCTCTTGTGCATCTCTTACTGCAATTTTTCCAGGAGAAATTTAACCTTCTTCTTTTCTTTTTCCATTCGTATGTAGTCACGTAGGTACTCACTACGTTCCTATCCTTTTGCTTTTTCTCCTCGAGAGATTTGGGAATATGGCTTCGGTCGATGGCTAATTAATTGGTTTAACGTCGAGCTAATCGTACGAGAATCGATATATCGATTTCTTTTTTCAAGAATCTTGACAATGTCTCGTGTAAGATTGAAAATGTCTTAACAAATTCATACTCGATCAACGCTTAATTAAGGTATTACCTCTTAATCATCTATCTCAACATTTTTCTTTTTCTTCCCTTTTCAAATATAAAACACAGCCATCGAGCAACGTATTCTTTCCTATATTTTCTTTCTACAATATTCTCACTTGCCTCACGAATTAGTCTTCGATAGTCGGTTAATTAACGTCCTTTCTCCCCCCCCCCCCCTCTCTCTCCCTCTATGGAAAACAGCAAGTCATGAATATCTGACGAGTTCCACGGCGAGATCGAAGGGTGTAATTAATGGAAAAATTATTAAAGTCGGAAAAGAAGATCGACTCGAACCCTTCCCATACTTTCTCGACTAGCGTCGTTAACGATTCCTTTTCGAGGCTTCTTTTCTTCTTTCAAAGCCACCTCCTTTCTCTCTTCGGAGTTGGACGTACCTATAGACGGTGTATTTTATTCGTATCTTGTATCCCGGACGACCGCCGTTGCGTTTGATATTCCCGAAATAATTCCGGACGGAAACGCATTAAATCGATCGATGACGTAGTAGACGAGGACATATAACCGGAGAGCGTACGGCAGCCTGCAACAAATCCAATACTCCAACTAGAAACGAAATTCACGCGGCTTCCGATCGATCCTGCCAGGCTTTTATATCTGCCGATATGAAATTTATAACGCAATTCAGCAAGAGAGTAACAGCAGAAATAGTAGCAATAGCAAAGGCAAAAGCGGTAACAATGTCAACGTGCCCCGAGCTCGATTAAGTTCGTTTCTCCAACGATCGAGATTGAATCGTGCCGGTTCGCGGCTTAATATCCTTCCTTGTTTCCTTATCTTCGCGAGATATCGACGTTTCTTCCGTGCTGGCTGAACCTTAAGCGAGCCCTTTCCCTTCTCTCTTTCTCAACCCCTCTATCGAAGGAAACACGATTTTATCGCACGACGTTTCAGATCGTAAGATTATGTATATGCGAAGGGTGTCGAGGAATTTCTAGGCGTATACCGTTCCTTCGAACCAAGAGCATGCTCGTAATTGATAAGCTTTCGCGTTGGCTTTGATTTTTAGATAGGCGATCGCTTAATTATTTTTATTGTACGAATTATACGTAAGCATAAATCGTTTAAAACTCACTAAAAAGTCGGTGGAAAATATTTTGTCAGAATTTGTAGGAAGAATAGCACTGATAACGTAGAAATAAAAATCTCACTAATCGCAAAACAATTTTCAGCAATTGCATTTAGTTTCTTTTTTTTTTCTTTTTCATTCGCGATCTTCTCTGAATGATGGAAGAGAGAGAGAGAGAGAGAGAGAGAGAGAGATCGACGAACAAAGAGAAAACTCTCGGACGACTGAGAGAGAAAGAAAGCGTTTAAACCTCGATAAGTCTAGAGTGCCTGTAAGTTTGTCGCGCGAGAGCGCCTTCCAACTCGTAATTGCGAGCATTTTAGACAATTGTTAAGTTCTTCGTAACACGATGAATCAGTCCTCTTTTTGTCTCTCTCTCTCTCTCTCTCTCTCTCTCTCTCCCTTTCTGTCTCTCTCTCTCTCTCCCTCTAACCGTGCATATGAACATTTGTGGGTCTTCTTCTCAGGCATCCGACGAGAATGACGAACGGAAGTAACGATTTCTCTCTTGTCTCATCTTTTGTTTTTCTCGTTATGACAAAAGTTACCTCGTTATGACGAAGAAAGATAAAGAGAAAGAGAGAAAATGCAATCTACGATGATCCTAAAGGTGAAGATGAAGAAGAGGAGGTAAGTACTAAAAGAGGGAAACGCTTTCATCAATTCGTTTCATCTCCGACGGATCGATCGTACCAGTTTATCCGTAGATGTAGGACCAGACTAATGGCATGGCTCATCCGAGGACACGAAAGGATAATAGAGACGTCGCTCTGACTGGCTTTCACCGTCGCAACGACGTAAATGTTATTGAGGGCTGCTAATTTGGAAACGTTATGTCGCCATGCTACAGCACGTCCTTTCGTTGAGCTTTCGACTTGGAGAATGTCTCAAACGAACAGGGATTCGTCGAACCCCCTATTGAGTTTCTACGATCCTTTAACAAATCTTGGATACATCGAATGCAGTTCTCCAATGTATATCTTCTTTCCTTTACAATGGATTTTAGTTCCTGACGATGATGGAAACGAACGATTTCATTTATTTGCTAATGCAAGAAAATGCTTTTCGCTCGCTTAAACGAAGATATTGTTCAGATTTATTCCAATAGAACGGATTAGAATTAAATAATCTTCTTTTTTTTTTTTTATTTATAAAATATTTTTCTCTCAATGTACCGTCCAATTCCATTCGACGCGTCGATCGAAAGTATCATCGAAATACATTAGTAAAACTATTCTCAGAAGCATTCTCTTCCTTTCCCACTTTCGTGTGAATTCGAGGAAAGCGGTCCACGCCTCTCGAGATCACGAAAATGCCCATTATTCACTGAAGAGCCCCGAACAAATCCGGAAACGTCGAGTTACCTTCTCAATTTTTATTACCATTGTACGCCATACCTCCTCTCTCTCTCTCTCTCTCTCTCTCTCTATATATATATATATATATATATATATATATATATATCTATATATATCTATCTATCTTCTATCTATCTCTCCGTCTATCCTATTTTGTCACGTGTCGTTTCATTGTTAACGAGTAAAAGTTTAAAAAGATAAGCGATAAACGAATAGAATCGTCAAGTGCCAAGGACAAATAATAATTTTGGAAAAGATATATTCTTTTGTAACCGAGTCCCGTTTATTTCCGTTATCTTTTTTTCTCTCTCAGTTAATTCCCTACTATAAACGATAAAAACAATAATTTCACGGGTGTAAGCTCTGATTTATGAAAATATTCGAGTAACGAGTCACGGATAAAAGCCGAATTAAAACTCATTCGGCAAAGGTTTACCACTTTATTCTGGTTTTGTCGTTTCCACCCTCGTTTCCAGCACCGGCCTGGCACGGCCGTGAACAGGCACCCTCTTTTCGTGCGCGGCCGTCTCGCGACTCTTTGTCGTCGGTAAGCGAATGCCTCGGAGATAACGAGGGTTCTTCGGGTTTATTTCAAGTCGCCAAAGTGCGATTGCTTCGTGCTAATGCCTGCAATTTATTCGCAAGATCCAAATGTATGTGTTCCCTTAAATACCAACGTGCAGACCATTAGATACGATCTAATCTCTTTCTATCGTCAAACAACACGTTCCGAGTAAAATTAATCGATGGTGAATATATTAAAGAAGTGAATATATTTCGATTCGTTTGTGTTAAGATTTCGTTTAAACGAACGAATTAACTTAATATCGTTCATTGAAAATCGAAACTAATAAAGCATCGTAGAATTAACGTACCACGAGAGAAAACTCTCTTTCGAGCAACCCCCCAGAGATTTAGAATCTCGTCACCCTTCTCGTATCGCTCCCATTCTTATCCACATTTCAGCCCTCTCTCTTCCCAACGACGACGACGACGACGACGACGACGACGACGACGACGACGAACCATGGACCATCCCCGTATCGAGCGTCTCGAGAGCGGGGAGAAAAGGGTGTACTCGATGACGTGTCCTTCTCAGCGAGACGAGCCATCTCAAGAAGATGCGATTGCACGAGGGAGTTGTGTGGTGGCTTGTATCCCGTAACAACCGCATGACGAAGTAAATGTTTTTCAAGAGGGTTGCGTTGCTTCGCAATACGATTCGATCCACGCCTCGCAACGCGATCCGACACGGTGCGTCGATGAATTATCGTCTTGCGCGGGCGCAATCGCTTTACAATTTCAATACCCTCTAAATGATTCAGGAATAGCGCTCGGACCGATGGAAAATCGCTTGGCTGTATAATATGGACGGTACGGTTTATGCACGATGCATAATTTAAACGGGTATGCCAATGACCCAGACTAGTTTCATTGATTACTTCGCGGGCGTGCGTTCGTGTTTCCCTTGTATTCAGTACGATCCACCCTCTCTATCGACGTTCTCGTCGATCGCTCCGATTCACCGACGATGCTCTATCTTTTTCTATGCGAAGGAAAATTGCTAAGCAAAATAAAAGGCAAATTTACATTGAAATCGTTCCTAACATTATTCTTCGTTACTTTTGAAAGTCTCGTTGTAATGTTAATTCATAAGGACAATCGAACGAGTGGACATGACCAGGAACGTTCGACGTAGTCGTTGGTACGCTCGTGTGATTTCTACCGGTATAGAGAATTACGTCGCCGAAAGTAATTACCTTTCGACAAATGCTCGAAAGGTAATCGATCCTCTGTGTGCCGTTTCTACGTATACAGCGACATAACGATGCTACAAAATAGAAGCAAAGGTAATTACCAAAGAGAGGTTCGTTTGATTAGTAGGAAAATATCGTTTGGATTAAATACGTCGATGAGTCTACGTCAATATTCATCGAGTGAATCGATATGCCATGATTTTTTCGAAACGTAACAATGTTACAAAGAGAAAAAGAAAGAGAAAGAGGAAGAGAGAGAGAGAGAGAGAGAGAGAGAGAGAGAGAGAGAGAGCATATAATTATTATCGACTTTTGAACGTGTTAAAAATGGGAAAAGTGCCAAGGCTTTCGATTAGGCAACCTGGCGAACTCGAACGTTTCGTGTATGAAAATCCGATAAATTATACAGATATTTCCAATAAAATTGAACAATTTCAAGAGTGTCCTTCTCTTCGTCGAAATTCCATCGGATACGATCAAAAATGCCACTTCTCTTTTCTTTTAGAGAACATTTATTTTTACGATTTAATATGATTTATGGAAAAAGCGATGTACACACGAAAAATTTTCACCTCTCGGCCCCGTCGTTTAAACTCCATCTCTCTCTTGGTTCTGATTAAAGAGTACCAGGCATTACGAGTTTAGGTATTAAAGAAGCGAGCTTCGTTTTAAAGAAAGCTTTGAACTTCGAAATGGGAGCACCTTATAAGAAGAGCAGTATAAAAGAAAAAAGTTTTGCGCCTGATCGTTTATATCGCTCGTTAACGAAGTTAAGCCGAGGCAATGATTCTGGATATAAAAGATGATTGAAATTTTCTGAACATTTTTCTAATTTTCCTATTCCAATTCTACTATTGACAATGTCAAATCCAAATCTATTTGCAAAGAAAGCTGCATATAGATCTAGCCATATTTCTAGCCGTATTTCTAATCGTATGCATTAATATTTTTAATGAAGACTTTGAAAGCATACTTAAACGCTATGAAGGACTAACCGCGTAAATCCTTTTTATCCTTCGAGCAACACCAATCTTAGAAAGACGAGAGAAGGAAAGGAAAGCGTTTCACGGCACTTCGACCCAATTTGCTTGCGTAAATCCTTCGAACCTGTAAATCGCGGAATGGTTTTAATACACTCCACAGGAATAGAGATAGAGAATTTCGTCGTAACATGCGTCTCTTGAGAGAAACGGAGAGGGAAATGGCATTACGTTGTAAGTTATTCTCTCTATCTCTCTGTACGTGTTAAAGATACACTCTCAGAAGGGCCAAGAAAATTTCCATAAAAGTATCGTTACCTGAACGTTTTACTGCCTGTTTACAAGCAAGCACTCGGAAAAGAATAACTCCGCGAGAATTTTTACATGAAAATTTTCAAATTTTCTTTCACCTACCCATATCTGGCTTTAAAATCGTAAGTAGTAGAAGATAAGTCGAATCGTTTCGAGGATAAACTATATTGGTTGTGTATGAAAGGCAAAGAAATCTTTGAGACATCAACTACGATAAAGTTTCCTTGGAAATTAAGGATGAGGGGGTTTTGTATATAAGGTACGTCGTAATATCAACGGCCAATGAGCCATGCTCGATAGAATTCTTAGTCATTAAAGTGCCATTAGCCTGTACATGTCCGTCATGAAAATTAATGGCAGTTTGTGCGTATCGGACGAGACCTCCACACCATTCCCCGATTCCTCTTTTCTCTTCCTCCCTCCCTCCCGTGTTTACGACTTGAGTTTTCCCCAAAACGAGGACACGTTCAGCGAAGCGTCCTTCTGGTATAACTTATTTCGAGCGAGAGTAGCCATGCAAGAGTTATAATACTACTTGCTGACGACAGTAGCAAGAAAAGATATAGATAAAGAATGCCAATATAATTAAAAATATTTATTATATTTATATGAATTGATTCAAATGAGATTTTACTCTCTATATTTGATTTTCGCACCAAGAAAAAAAGAAATATTCGTCGAGATTAAAAGATCGGTGGAAATAGAAAAAGAGAAAGATAAGGAGATACGAAAAGCTACGATGAGCTTTCGATGGGAACGACGATGAGTTCTCAAGATTCTTCGAGCGAGTCTTACGGTTAGTAAAACGGTTATAAGGGCAGTCGAGCATTTTGCTGGCGCATCGACGACAAGGTCAAGGGTAAAAGGTGTCTCCAAGATCCGGCGACGTGACGCTGCCGCTTTAAGGTCGCTCTCGGCCAAACTCCGTGACCTCTGATATATCACATACTATACTCGTGATAAGATATTGATAGGCCATATTGAAGCATTTTCGAATTCTCTCACAGCGGCTGAGAAATTTGAAAAATTCAGAGTCTATTATTTGGAAGAGTATAAACGTTTTAACGTCGAACGAATTAAAGGACGAACGATCGAGGGAAATGTCGTCGAGAGGCGGTGTAGCAGGCGAGGAGCCGGCTACGTGCGTGTATATATATACATATATATATATATATACACACATATATATATATATATATATATGCACATGATGAACAATTAATACATCGGCACCTTAATACCGAAATACTCGCGAGAAAAAAGGTGGAGTAGAGCGATCTAAAAAAAGAACTTTAAGAATGACTCTTCTTGGAAAAATCCTCCTTGATTCTCAAATAAATGTCTCACCCTGTATATGTCTAGGCGTCGCGACGCTTGCGCGAGTTTCAGCAACGATCAGCTGGCTGGAAGCTTCTAGCTGGCGAGGGAAAGCGAGAGAGAGAGAGAGAGAGAGAGAGAGAGAGAGAGAAAGATGGAGCTATATACGTAGGGGTAGAGAGAAAGAGAAAGAAGGGGGAAGAGAGAGAGAGAGAGAGAGAGAGAGAGAGAGAGAGCACGCGCGTACACCCGTTTAAAACACATCAGTAGAGAAGCTGAGGGCGGACTAGTCGGGAGAGCTAGGCACGTTTTTGGCATTGTCCTCGAGCATTTCAACTCGTCTTCCTCCACCGGCAATACTCCTCTACAGTTAAAAGCGGTAAATCTTCTTTACAATGTTTGGTTGAACATCGTATTTATAAGTCTGGTTTACGTTCAACATAGATCGTGATCATCTCGTGGAAGTGGTAGTTGATCGTGCAGTGCTGCCGTGACGGTCGATCGAAACACGCCACAAGGTGGGTCGTATTCTTTAACGAACCCTGTTCACTTTGGGACACGATGCCGCAACGCCGACCTCGTCATCGTCGATATCTACCGTCCTTCTCTTATATCTCATCCTCTTTTTCGTCATCGTCACCGTCGTCGTTCTTCTACTACTCGTCGTCGTCGTCGTCGTCGTCGTCGTCGTCGTCGTCGTCGTCGTCGTCGTCGTCGCCGTCGTCGCCGTCGTCGCCGTCGTCGGCCATCTCAGCGCGACTCCCAGCATCTAAGAAAATTGTCTATCGGCCTGGACCGGCGTGAACCTGTCAAGATTTCCCTCGAAGATCATCGGCGAATTTTCTGACACGACATTTATTTGGTGTATCGTTCGATTTTTGTCCTTTTTTCTTATTTATCCGTTGTGTTGATTCATTCGCCCGTAAATTTCGTTCGAGTGCCTGAAGACAGACAATCGTACGGTGCGTTGAGTGTTCATCGGTAGCCTTCCTTGAAGAACCCAGCATTATACCGTACCGGGAAAGGAGTGATATTAGAGGTAAGATATTTTCTACCGCGTTCTCCTTGAACAATATACCGACTGCTTTAACTATATCGATCCTATTACAGTCTTACGAAAAACAAAATCGGAAGATGAGTATCACAGAGACAATGAAGTTCCTAAAGGCGTTCCTTCTCAAGTTTATGTCATCCGTTATTTTTTAATAAAAAGAAAAAGAAAATACAAGGTCTGGCTCGTCGTTCGCTTCTGATGGTAAAACAACCGAGTGAAAAAAAGTACGCGGGCGGAAATAGTGGCACGTCGACAGCATCAGGATCGACGTCGTTCGAAAAGAGACCATCAAAAGACCCATGGATTCGTCAAGAAGCCTATCGTTCGCTCGCCTCCTTGTCGCTCTTCTACTCCTTCTAAATTGTCCCGAGGAAAGTCAGGCTGGTATTATAAATCTGGCCAAACGGGATGTACAAAATCAAAGGAGTAGAATACCGAACGATCGATACGCCATGCACGGACCGATCGTCGACGACGAGGAACTCCCGAGAAACCTGCACGAACCCTATCCTGGAAGTAGTTTCGGTCCAATGGGGCCACTCTACGAGTTCTCGCCCGATGAAGTCTCAACAAGGAGTCTCTCGGTATCCAATACGGCCAATATCGACTCCTCTTCGCCTTCTGAAGACGATCGAGGAGTCGATAAACCAAAGTCTGAAGTAGAGTACCACATCATGTCGGTCGAGTTCCATCGCGTGGAGACACCCTTCGTTATTGGCATCTGGATATTTTTCGCTAGTATCGCGAAAATTGGTAAGAAAATAGACATCGATGAAAATCAATCTTTCGATCCTCTTTGGGTACCTTTCGAACGTAGGGGGCTTGACCGTGTTCTATTTGACTCGACGCGTCACATTATATTTTTAGTATACGAATTCTTCCTACGAATACAGTATGAACAAAAGCGATCGACTGAGCTGACTCTGCCAAGTAGAGACCGATGCCATTTATTTCCTTTGGAATTCCTTCAAATTTCCGAAAAACAAGTACGAATGAGTCGCGAGAGTATAACGTCGCGAATTAGTGACCTCTGTCCGCTTTGTTTTGTTTGCCGATTCGCAGAGTTCACTGATCGCTGAGCCGGCGTTAAGTAATAGCCAAGACATTATGCCAGTATGAATATAGAGAACCGTAAGTTCGTTGGCACGTTTTAAGGATCAATATATAATAAATAAATTTCTTTTTCCTCGGTGCAGGTTTTCACATGGCACCGAAACTGAACAAAATCTTTCCGGAGTCCTGTTTGTTGATCGTCGTTGGAGTCGTCGTCGGACTCCTCCTGTTCCAGGCCAGCAGCGTCCACGTATCGCCTCTGACACCCGATACCTTTTTTCTCTACATGCTGCCACCGATCATTCTAGATGCTGGTTATTTTATGCCGAATCGATTATTTTTCGATCATCTCGGCACGATTCTCCTTTTTGCAGTGGTCGGAACCATTTTTAACACCCTCTCGATAGGTTGGTGCTTCGAATAATTCTTTCTTATAAGCCGCACGAGAAGAAGAAATTAAAAATAAGCATCTCTCCGCGCATAATATCTAGAGAATAGAGAGGACCGTGAAAACACGTGTAAAAATAGACGCTCGCACGCGTGCGCACTTTCCTAGGGCGCCAAGAGACGAACGGCCTCTCGAGATACGACCTTTCTGTGTCTACGTTCTCTCAGAAACTTAGCAAAGCGAACTTAGGCGAATCTTCGTAACCGACAATAGTTCCTGTTATAAATATAAACGAGATGAAACAAAATCATGTAGAAAAATATCGAAATCGTATATACTGATTAGATCTATGGGAGAACGTTTATGATTCGTGACAATTCTGGCTCTGGTCCATTAGTTCGACGTTGAAGCATCCGAAGAAACAATTAAGATGATTAACGAGACTTCAATTAGAGAAAGATGATAGGGCTCTTCCGAGAAGTCAACGATGTCGCATCTCGTTTTATTTATCCGAATGATTCGTGCATACGATCGAGCGTGAAGTAAGCGTCCTCGTCGATCATCGCACGTGTGATATTTTTGTAACAGGTGCATCCTTATGGGTCGCTGGGAAATTAAATATCTTCGGCTGCGAGACACCTCTCCTCGACATGTTCCTTTTTTCGGCATTGATCAGTGCCGTCGATCCTGTCGCCGTGTTGGCCGTCTTTGAGGAGATACACGTCAACGAGATACTCTACATCGTCGTCTTTGGGGAGAGCCTTCTCAACGATGCTGTCACTGTTGTAAGTATTCCTCATCTTGGAAATAATGTATTTCGATTCATTTTCGAAAAATTATTACAATTGACATTTTGTTCGACTTTTAAGAGAGGAAAAATGCTTTAGGAAAACAATGAAAAGGAACGAATGCTTGAAAAGAAATTCGAAGAAAGTAGAGCGCGCAAATGATATATCTTCTACGGTCTAACTAACTCTTATCGCTTGAATTTCCTCGATATATTTCATTGACTCTCATCGAGGAGCAGAGTAACAGGAAATTTGCTCTTCTCTCTAGGTACTGTATCACATGTTCGAGACGTACAGCGAGATGGGACCTTCAAGAATCGTATATACGGACATACTTTCGGGTCTAGCCTCGTTTCTCGTCGTAGCGATCGGTGGCACGATAATAGGAGTTATATGGGGATTCGCCACAGGATTCGTTACTAGATTCACAAATCATGTCCGCGTGATCGAACCTATCTTCATATTCGTCATGGCTTACTTGGCTTACCTTAACGCCGAGATCTTTCACATGTCCGGGATATTGGCGTAAGTAAGAATGCTTTCTCGTTCGAATCTATTTATTTCTTGTTCTTTTTCTTTTTTTTTTCTTTTTTTTTTTTTTTTTTTTTTTTAGCACCCTCGCTCATAACTCGTTAAAATATTAAAGTGACTTACGGTAAACATACCATGTCGATGCTATTAATGTTAATTTAATGTTAAACGGTGTCTTGAAGTAATTTCCGGAAATAATCCGTACTCGAGTAAATGATCGATCGGAAAGCCCTCCTGGTCTTCTGTTTTGCTTTGAAATAGCTATTTTAAAAAGAAATTCTTTTGCTAAATATACGAGTGTCCGATACTGAATGACGCAATTAAACCCATACATATACATGTACACTTTGATCCATACTCCATAAATCGCGATCAAGGAGAACAATTCATTACAGGATCACCTTCTGCGGTATCACCATGAAGAATTACGTCGAGGCGAATATATCGCACAAGTCTCACACTACGGTGAAGTATACAATGAAAATGCTATCAAGCAGCTCGGAGACGATCATATTTATGTTCCTCGGTGTGGCTACGGTGAACAATAAACACAATTGGAACACATGGTTCGTCGTGATGACAATAGTCTTCTGTTCTGTCTACCGGATTGTGGGTGAGTTATGGCTTTAATGAAACAACCGATAGAGATTAGGACAGAACATTTCAAAATATTCAACTGTTCCAATGTTTTATCTTGCAAGATGATGCAACTAGTCCACTCTCTCTCTCTCTCTCTCTCTCTCTCTCTGCCAGCATGCCCATTATAGTATATCAAATTCTCCATATAAATTCCAATGTTCCATATAACGTAATACGGAAACGATTGGTTGATGCTTAAATAGATAGTCCGATAGAAAAAGGTTTACGATAGTAATATTTAAGTCATTCTTTATTTTTTAAACATCATAAAGGCTCTACCATCTTGTATGACGTTAGTAAAAGTCACTTGCCCATGATATCGCATTATAAAGGAAAATCAATCGAGTAGATCGTTTTCTCTTTTTTATGCGCTGCAACATTGATCAACCAAGCTGAAATTCAATTTGAAAGAGATAACGAGCAAAGACGAGCGATGTGTTAACACTTACAGAAATGATCCGAGAGCTAAATAAAGAAAAATGCAGAACATAAAGAGAGAGAGAGAGAGAGAGAGAGAGAGAGAGAGAAAGATGGGCATTACGAAACGACATTTATTTCATTTCTTCTCTCTCGGTGAACGTTATGTCACTTTGGCTTAATGTCACGCGCTTACGGCTTCCCGTTTTAACGATAGCTTAATAGATTCGATTGTTCGGAAATTCTAATCCATAATCGGCTCCTTATGCAACCAGTGTGTCAAACTGCGAGACTTTCCAAGCTCCACGAACAACGTGGAATTGGTTTAAACCGATTGGAGTCTTTTAAAGTTAATCGCTCGCTGCGTTCGATTAGTCGAGTCAAATTAAACCGAAATTTGTCTGAAAAAGAAAGGGCATCCAGCGTCGGAAGCGTTAGACGTTCTCTCGTTGATATTTAGGGGTCATTGTCCTGACTGCACTGGCTAATCAGTTCCGTCTGCATAAACTGGACAAGGTGGAGAAATTCGTCATGTCCTATGGTGGATTGCGAGGTGCCGTGGCCTTTGCTCTTGTCTTGCTAATAGATCCAAAACACGTGAAATTGCAACCAATGTTCGTTACGACCACTATCGCTGTCATATACTTCACCGTGTTCATACAGGTAAGTCTCTGTAAGGGAAGCACAAAGAGCTTTAACGTTCTAATCATAAATTACAAAGCGTAGTATACGGGATTACCTTGATCATTCGTTTTTAGGGAATCACCATTAAACCCCTCGTTAAGATACTGAATGTGAAGAGAGCGGAGAGGAGGAAGCCTACGATGAACGAGAGAATCCATGAAAGGGTGAGGACGACATTGGGTTATATCAAAGAATTTTTTGCGTTCCCTTAATAATAATAAGTAATATCATAAGAAATTGAAGAGTTGCTCGTTGGTTTCGCCCCATTGATCGATGTTCCTTTAGCCTTGAGCGAATTTCCACGCGAAGGTCGAGAGCCGACGGATCGTACTTTTAGATACGCGCCATAAAAATAATCCTTCAATTTTCAAACCTTCGTGAGTCATGTTCATTAGCTACACAAAAACGCGTGTCAATGCAAATATTCTGCCAAAGGATGACCAGCACAAACTTTTATCCTTCCTTTTACTGGCCTTTTTTATGCAGATAATGGATCACGTGATGGCTGGAATCGAGGACATCTTGGGGAAACACGGCAATTATCACGTGCGAGACAAGTAAGTGGAATGTGAAAGGCGAGTATATACGCAGGAAATTTTATTTTTGAAAGTGGCACGAGTCCAAATACATTTTTCTATAAAAAGAATGAGACATTAATCTTTCCTTATTCTTTTAAATTCGACTTCCAACGCTTTGAAAAATAAATTTGCTTCGATCGATTTACAAACACATGATCCGATCGATGAGCAAAGGGGAAAAAAGAATGCATGATATTTTTTTAGATTCAAACGATTCGACAACAAATTTATTCGACCGTATCTCGTGCGAAATCATTATGGCGCCGAGCCGAAGATTTTGGAGACCTACTCAAAGCTAGCGATGAAGGATGCCATGGACTACATAAGACGAAACGCTTCGACGATCGGTAATATCAGTGGCACCGAGAGTATGTCCGCCATATTTCGAAATTACAGCAACACCGGACAATTCAACGGAAGGTAAAAGAATAAATTCGATTCATATCATCGTAGATACGATATCGAAGCCCCGATTGTTGCTCATCGTAATCGAGGCAGCAGCAAGGGGTTGGGTATAATAGTATCTATCTCGAATTAGAAAGAACAGTTCGTAATCATAAAACGCAGTCTCGTTCTTCCTCGTTCCAGTCCGAGTTGCAGCCAGCTCGAGACCGGCTGGAATATCGATCTCCAGGAACTCGAGTACAATCCATCGAAGAAAGATTTGACAGACGCGAGGATACATCATCTTCTGGCGGAAGAACTCTGCAAGCCTTACAAACGGGTGAGCCTCGCGAAAAAGAAAGGCGCGTGCGCGAAAAATAGTGAAAAAATATAGAGACGAAAAAACGAAACGACCGCCTTGCGACGCTGTAGGGTAGCTGTAAGAAGGGATAGCCGATTTTAATTAAACTGTAAAACGTTACCGTCGCAGCACCGACGATTGAGTTACAGTAGACACGCGGTCAACGATCGGGATCTATCGACCCAAGTCAATTATAAAATGCATATGAACATACGACGTATGATGGGGGAGCACAAGCATCGGCACAAACGTAGCAAGAAGTTACTCAAAGTAAGCTAAAAGATTATATATACGAACTCCTTCATACTAAAGTATTAATATTTACCATGCACGCCTATTTCGCTCCTCCTCCTTCTTTCTCTCTCTCTCTCTCTCCTCCCTCCCTCCCCCCCCCCTCTCTCTCTCTCTCTCTCTCTCTCTCTTCGCAATTTTCGCGCAGGACGGTAAGCAGAATCACGTGAGTTTCCCAGAGTTCCAACAAAACGGTTCGACAAAATTATTCACGCAAGGTACGTATGAAACACGATCGATAAACGACTTCCGAAGAAGTAACTTAAAGCTGCTCATACCTCCTTACAGACTACATGAATGGCGTGCTGTACGAATTGGAGAACGGGGACACCTCGAAACCTTCGAGCAAGGAAGACTGGGACTCAGCTATAACTTTCACGGCTCGTACTTCCGGTAAAAATGTCGTTCCCCCTTCATCGACCACTTTTTAATATTTCTACCGATGTTCCTTTCGATCATTGACTTCGTTACCTTGTTAGATTCGTCGAATGCTAATCCAGACGCGCATCACGCCACGGCTACTACCTCGATGGATACCATAAACACCGAAGATGCCGATATGAAGTTCGCGCGTGACGGTAGGTAATCTGAAAAAAAGAAAAGACGAAAGAACGACGTCAAAGAAAGGTATTTCATAAGGATGTTCTTTTACGCCTAATAGGCGAAAGTTATAGGGTAACGACGCCAACGGCGACGGAAACCGTGTTACCTTGGAAGCGCGAGGACGATTACGATTCGGGACATCCATTGAAACAAAACGAATTTCCTGCTTGGTGCGCCAATAAGGAATATCTCCCGTACAGCTCGCCATCCGCTACCTTCTTAGGTACACTCTTCTTTTTTATCTCTCGACTATCTCTTCTCTATTATCGTCCTAGATGGTATAGTGCGCGAAGAGAAAACAAACGAAAAACTTGATTTCCAAAGGTGCAATAGAGCAGCCGAAAGTACAATCGGTGATCGGTCTGTTTCGACGCGAGAGCGTCGGCACGCCGGATCACATCGATCGTCAGGAAACGGTGTTGCCTTGGAAGCGCGACGACGACTATGAATCCGGACATCCGTTGAAACAAAACGAGTACCTCCCGTACAGCTCGCCTTCCGCCACCTTGCTTGGTACGTTTCCCGACGCAACCCTTAATAGCTCCCGATCTATTTGTTTACGATCTATAGATTGACGAATAAAATAGGTTGAAGAATAACCTTCAGGAAAAAAATTTCATTCTCAAAGGTACGATAAAGCAGCCAAAAGTACAATCCGTGATCGGTCTGTTTCGACGCGAGAGCGTCGGTACGCCGGATCACATCGATCGTCAGGAAACCGTCGACGAGTGCGACGAGTACACGGTTACCGGGATGGAAGAGTTTTCCACGCCCACGAGAAACACAGGTAAAACGGAAGAATCGAAAAGTTAACACGTTCGAGCCGGGGACTGATGTTAGGCAAAAGGTAGGCAGTCGATTATCATTTTCGAGCACGACACTTTTAAATTCGTTCTTTTTTTTTCTCTCTCTCTCTCTCTCTCTCTTTTTCTTCAATTAACGAGCTTTTCTCACCAAAACTTACTCTCTTTCTTTATTTATTTCCTTCATTCCTTTTAATCTGACTATACTCATATTCATCTCTCAAATGATCTCTCGCAGATAGTAGCAGCAAGAGTTCTGTGCGAAGAGTGTCGATGATGGAACTAGGGACGATGGAGAGAACATTGGAGAGAAACGAGGATGGTTCTCGTTCGCTTCCAGAATGCTGGAATCCTCATAGACTAAGAATGTCGTCGTACATCTGTTCGGCCCAACTGCCAAGCCTCTCGACAGCCCTGATAACGTCCTCTTCGGAATCTTCGGAGGAGATCGACGAGGAAGAAGAGAGAGCTTGACCCTTGCAGAGGATCGAGAAATAGGCTTCGTCCTACGAAGACGTGCACCGTTGTTTACGTCGTCCTTGGCGACGACAAGCACGTCCTCGTTCCCTCCTGTCGTCTCTATTACGACGACCCAGCACACCGCTATGAGAAAATAACGGAACCTCGGTCTAGATTTTATTTCATCGATTTGCCTTAGTTCGTCCAAACGCTATTGGACAAGTTCAATCCTGGGATGATTGCGAAAGAATTGAAAGAAACGAAATTATCGAGGATGCTCTACGGGCTTTCTTTCGAATGAAAAGAGAAATTAAATTTTCTTAGAAAAACTTGGTCCTACGAGATTTCGATACTTTTCCGTTAAGAAAACAAATGTTCCTTTCGACGACATACTATAAGGTTCCCATAGAACAGGGGAGAAGAATGATCTTCCAAATCTTCCGAGAGCAAATAAGTCGCGCTCGCTTATTGATCTTATAGATCTCATGGATCTATAGGCATCGATTAGGACCAGAGCAAGCGGTCCAGCTAATTACAAGGGATAAGCGTGTGTACAAAATTGCGATCTTTCGCACTCCGAACGCTGCTGTTGCTGCTGCTGCTGCTGCTGTTGCTACACGAAGGATCGAAAAAGAAAATGCGTTTATCTTCTCGTGTAATGGCCTTAAACAATTCATGTTGATAGTGAGAGAAATAACCGTGAAAACCTCGTACGTGAGTTGGCACTTCGCCGTGGTATGTAAGTACTTGCACGAAGAATTATATCTTATATAATATCTGTGTGTGCGTGTGCGTGTGCGTGTACATAAGAAAAGTTAAAATAATTCTTAGGAATCAAAGTAGAAACGCTGTCGTTACGATCATATTATATCATATGAATGATGGAAGCTGTAAAATGGTTAAACAAACGAGCGAGGGGATTGTCCCTCGAATTGTCCGACATTCAGATTTCTTCGGATTTCGAAGCAATGAGAGACGAACGATAACGACGATAGAATACGATGGCTATTATGGAATTGAATTTGAATTGGTTCGATTAGTTGTTTTTTCTTTTCACCATAATAATAAATGCGCCACGGTATATGAAATTTGTGAAATAAAACAAGAGCAAAATGTCTGTTAGTTAATATTTAAGGTTTCACGCATATAGAGACGATTGATCTCTGATAAAATCGAATATATCGTTCGTGCTTCGTTCACCCTTTAATATAAACCCGCAAGAACCTTTCGATAAGAGAAAATATATATATATATATATATATATATATATATATATATATATGTATATATATATACATATATATTAAGCGCAATAGCATATTTTATTCGCGTCGTGTGTTCCAAATGCCGACGCTTATCTTGCGTATCGTGTTTAGACTTTAGATTCAATGATCGAGCTGTTGATCTGATCTTCTTATTCGCTAACCAAGAGGATGACTCTAGTCCAATTTTCATTGATGATAATTCGTAGAAAACGAATTCAGGACTTCCCCTCGCACGAAAAATTATTCCTCGCGGCCTCTAGCTCTCTAGACAAACAAAAGAAAAGGAACAAATACAAAGCGAAAACGTCGGAGACTACTTGTCTGTAGGCGTTAGTCTGTACGCTGTTGATTTGTTAATGGAAAAATAAAATAAATGTTTATTTCGTAAAAATATGAAAAAAAGAACTGACGCAACCTTTCCTCCTTCCATCCTCCTGTCCCTGTTTTCTAAACTGTTTTCTCGATCAAAAATCACGTTGTAATCACGTTCTGGAAAGTCACAGACGTTCGTTCTCTCCATTAAGATTCAAATAACAAAACGATTAACGTTTGGCTAATTAAGTTTGTACCTACGTCCGAGAAACTCGAATGTCTCCGTAGAGAAAGAGAGATTCTTTCGAACGGACGCGAAATTCGACTCTTAGTAGCGCGCGCGAGATCGTACACACTATCAAAATGCCCGGTGGTGTAGTATTTTTAGTGTGCATTCCTACTTTGAGTTACGAGCACGAACTAGTTTTTGGTATCCCCGTGAAACCCCCGAAAAAATCTGAAGAACTTACTCCCTCTGTCGCCGGGCCTAAAGTCGATTTACGATTGAAAGAAGTGAAAACTAAAGCACAGCTACTCACGCTCGACAACAACGACGATGACGACGACGACGACGACGACGACCTGGAGAACGAGGTTGCGCTCGTTGGCGACGATGACACTGATTTGGACATTTCATCGCGAAAATATTCACGTGCTCGGGCTGCTCTTCGTTCAAAGACACCTATCTTCGTTTCCATGGAAACGGTCAACTTTAGATATTTACTCTAATTACTAATTAATATATTTCTTTATAATATTTTTCTTAAATTCGTTCTGGCAGGTGTTGACGGAATTGCTAAAGAAACTCAAAGTGGAGCACGTTGTATGGTGCAAAGACAAGGAGAACATGTACTACGAGGTAAAACAATGAATGTTCTTCTATTTATATTGAATTGCATCTCTATTTTCCTCTCTATCGGATTAGGTCATATTCCCAGTTCCTGCTGGCGATGCATGTGAAAACTGTATACATTGTCTTACAGAGATGGGCATAGGAGTCAAAATGAATTCCATCGTCAGGTAAAATGCATCTACGGCGCAAAGAAAAAGAAAAGAAAAGAAAAACACCAATAGATAGTAAAATAAAATAGTGAATTGATATTTTCAGTGTAATACCGACTCAGTGTACCTATAATAGCGTGGGATCTAACGGATCGGCAATGATCAAGGACGAAATAGCTCGCAGGTAATTTCGAACTGACGAGCCCTCTTTATTACTTCGTTACCGTCGTAACTCGCTTGGCGTTTCAGGAAAAAAGAAGCTCAGGATCGGAAGGATGCTTGGACTGATTTCGTAGATTCTATACGTTCAAAGTTGACGGTCAAGCAAGTGGTGGATGGTGTTCGAAGTGGCGGCGATCTTTCTTTCGATTACGTTCTACTGGTGTTAACGGCAGAGTAAGTAAAAGTATTTCGTATTATTGTACGATACAATGAATTTTTTTTTTCTTTCTTTTTTTCTTTTTCTTTTTTTTTTTTTTTTTCTTTTTTTTATGAAATAATAAAAAGTACAAAATCTTTAGTTGTTTAGCTGCGTTGGGTCTTGTTGAAAACAGTGCAACCAATGTGGTAGCAGCCATGTTGGTATCACCTTTGATGGTAAGAGAGATTCGTTGTTTGACGAACAGACAACGCGCACAAAGTACATATTTAGTTTCTTTCAACCCCTTGACTTTATTTGAATAAAGGGACCCGTTATGTCTTTGACCTTTGGCACGATAATAGCAGACAGAAGTCTTCAATTGATTGGATTGAAGAGTCTCTTGTTAGGTATATTCTTGTCTATACTTTTTGGATTTATATTTGGCCTTATCCTTGGCACGACAGAAATGCCTTGGGGTTTCAACGATTGGCCGACCGACGAAATGAAAGGCAGGTAAGCTGTCATTGATAGAATGAAATGAAATTACTCGAGTGAGAAAACAATCTCTAGTCTAAATAACGAAATATCTTCCATAGAGGTAACTACAGATCTCTTTGGATGGGTGTACTGTGGGCACTTCCTTCGGGTACAGGTGTAGCCGTAGCCTTGTTGCAAGGTAGTAATGGTCCTTTGATCGGTGTTGCTATATCCGCTTCGTTGTTACCACCGGTTGTTAATTGCGTAAGTAAATACTCAAACGAAATACGATATAATCGAATTGCATATTAACGTAAGTCATCACTTTTCATAGGGCTTGTTTTGGGCTCTTGGATGCATCTGGTTGATATATCGGCCTATCAAAATGCCACACATAAAAGGAGAATCTTATACCGATTTCAATAGTTCTTACGTATACGTTTATACAGATTATCTGCCCGTGGAGTTCTTTTGCAATGGGATTATCAGTGCATGCTTGACCTTTATTAATGTAATGTGTATTTTCATCACGGCGATAATAGTTCTCAAGGTAATCCACTCGAAGACCCATATTCGTATTATTCATCGTATTATCTATCTTTTATAATGTTATTTTAGATTAAGGAAGTAGCCGCGCCGTATACTTCTACACCGGAATTAAGACGATTCTGGGAACATGATATACGTTTGGTTCGTGATAAAAATATTTCCAGAGATAACAGTTCTCTTGATTCAAGGTGAGTGAGCGTGTAATCAAATGATACAGACAGATAACATTATATAAATGAATAATGATGTAACAGCTATTATGACGGGTTGAGTAAAACTAAACAAAAAGTATTAGAACGAACTCTAAACGAAGCCGTACGCGAGGCAATCGACGACGAGACCTTTAGAAAAGTTCAAAGAATGAGTTATGGGCATGGGGCAGAAGAGGTGAATGATGAAAATTTGTTAAAAAATATAATTAAACGTCAGCAGATCGCGGTCCAACGAATCAAAATGATGAGAAATAATTAATTTATAGATCACTCCGAAACTTGGCCTTCCTATGCACGTTGCCGTCAATAACGGAGATGGAAGGTCAAGGGACGAAATAATTGATCGTTCCACGAGCGTTGATCGTCCATCAAACGGTTTACCAGATTCTACAAGTACCAACGAAGACCTCGAGGCTCTTGATAGACTGATCACATATCTTCTGGGTCAACCAATTAGTACTGCTAACAATAACTTGGATACATGGCGCCGATCGCGTCAAGCGAGCGCTAGAGGTTACAGACAACTATATGGAACTGGTGCAGCCGCTGAAGCTGGTAACATTGGTACAACACCTTTCTAAACAATTCAATAAAGTGTATATGTGTGTGTGGGTGTATGCACACATGTACGCACGCACGCACGCACGCACGCACGCACGCACGCACACACATCATAAAAGATAAAATACCAATGTGATTAGAATTTATTACAAACTTATCTTCGACAAAGAAATCACGTAACAGGGAGATGATTAAGAAATCACTGTAACTGTACAACTCTCCGAACAGGGGAGAAATTGAAAACTTAAATAATAAGTTGTACGAGAGAAATGATTGTACGCGCTATCACAATAACGGAGGCAAGAAATCAGTAAGATTACAAACGATCGGTTGTAACAACATAAAATTCGTTAATCGTCTATGGAAGATGGCTCGGTACCGAAATATCTATCACCAAAATTACCGATACCTGGTAGTACGTAAAATTTATTATTTATCTCTGGATCCAAAGCGGAAGTAACTATTTTCACTTTTGGAAAAGCATAGGCGATAGAATGGACACCTGATTCCGCCATAAGTAAAGAGACTAGTAAAACATTTTCTTCCGCTACGTCGTGATCGAGAAGAATTCTAATGGCCATCATAGCAGCAGCACCGGTTGCTACCGTAGCATCCATTAATATGACTCTGTAATCCTTGATATCTTTCGGAAGACGCAAATAATACAGCTATGAAAGAAGAATTGCATCAAAATTTAAGAACAGCTTCGAAATGACGTTTACTAATATAATAAATACCTCAGGTTCACCAGTCTGTTGATTCGTTTGTATTAAAATTTTTCCTATCCTTATGTCTTTACATACATCTCGAACCGCCTGTTCCATCGTTTCTCCAGCTCGTAATATAGACACGCCACAGATCTTGTCTGTCGCACCACGTTTCCCTTGATAAGGTATTCCTTGCGGTGTCTCCACCGTGACTTCCTTCGTTATTAAACGATTTGGACGAATTATTACTCTTTCCCTTACCTTTATTTATTTAAATTTTCTTTCGTCGCCTTACCTCGAACGGTAACAGAGACAATGCGTACTCTATCACCAAGCGTATCAAACGTTTCGAATAAAATATAAATTCATCTCTATAGGTATCCTTGTTTCTTATAAACGTATGTAGACCTTTAATTTGTGGTGTATCAGGTAGTAAATACAAAGACGTTGGCAATGGTTGACCTATGTAAGAATGGGCTAATTGTTCTCTAAGCTTAAATCCTCTCTAAAATCAAGAGAACATAATTGCGCTTAAAGGAATTTGATATTCAGATCACGACAATAATGACATATACAAATGCATACCAATTGCAATTGCGTATGCACATGTTGTACAATAAGTTCTATAGCAACTTCATTTTCTCCGCCGCGAGGTACAATAATATCGGCATGGACCATAAGCGGTGCTATGTAATAATAAAAGGCAGGTTGTACCATAGTACAATATTGTTTCAGGACACCTTCCAGGTCTCTTCCTCTTTGCGATATATCTCTACGTAATCTTCGTGCAAGTCGTACGTCGGCATCGGTATCAACGAATATCTTCATATCGCACATCTTTGCGATGATTATGGAAATAAAAAAAAAAAAAAAAAAAAAAAAAAAAGAAAAAAAAAAGAAAAAAAAAGGAAAAAAAAAAAGAAAAAAAAGAGAAGGAAAAATTCAACATACGGACTCTTACTTTCTGTTTCAAGATTTAAGATATTCTGACATCACCTAATTAAACACTTCATTAATTACTTACCTTCAATACGTCCACATTATAAAAGGTAAATATTCCCTCAAATATAATGACATTGGCGCCATACATTGTTTTCTTATAAAAAGAAAACAAAGAGCATGTTACATTATAGGAAGTAGCACTGAAGAATGGGTTCGCATACTAGTCCTATTTAATTTAACAACTTACAGTCCTACTTTCTCTACGATGCGTTACAAAATTATAAATAGGAACTTCCACCATTCTTCCCTCTTTTAATCGTTGCAACGTAGTCTTAAGAAGTTCTATATCAAACGCATCCGGATGATCGAAGTTATATTCGTTGCGTGCCGCCATTTCATGCTGTTTTTCATTTAATACCTACACATCATTTAATTTAATATTAATTTAATTTAATTTAAATACTTTCCCTTTAATTAAAAATGGAAATATTAATTGTATACTGCATACTTTGTAAAACGAATCCATACTGAGAAGAGTAACCCATTGTACGCTCAACGATTCTATTATTTTTGTAGCTACTGTAGTTTTTCCCGAAGCACTACCACCGCATATTCCTAAAACACATTTATCGCTGTTTTCATATGAACTTTAGTTTATATGAACTATATTCTACTAGGACACGAAAAATTCCTTACCAATTACGAAGGGTTCTACCTGCTGTCCCGCGGAATTATACCAAGGCGGTCTACCAGCCGTATATATGGTTCCTCTCTTACTTCTAATGATAGATTCCGCGGATGTCTTTTTACTAGATTGCGTCATACTTGTAGTACGTTGTCTTCTCGAGCGTGGTGATTTTTGCAAATCTGTTGTATCAAATATCGTACGATTTACATCGATACAGGTTTGTGTCCTTAATAAATGGTGAAATTACCAATGATAATCATTTTATAATCGTACGGTAAATAAGGAAAGAGGAAAATAATAGAGGAGGGGAAACGGGAAAAGGAAGGCATTAGTACTTGTAGTGGAAAAAGCTGTCTTCTTCGAGAAGGTAAAGATATCTGTTTGGAATAAATGATCATCCGATTGTTACCATATGCGAGTACTCCATATTTCTTTGAAGGAAACTCTTTCGCAACCTTAAACGTTAAAAAATAAACGAGATAACGAGATCACACGGATAAATCGGAGACATACTGTTGAGGGAGGACGGATAGAAGAAGTGTTATTACTTACAATGTAAGAGGATGAATTCATCGTAAAGACTTTATCTTTGAAAGAAGATAAAGGATAAGAAAAACAAAAATAAGAGAATACGTTCGTACCAGTGGAAGGTGGTCTTGGCGATTGGGACGTGGGTGTCGCTTCGTCGCAAATTTCATCGACGAGACATTCACAATCGTCCGAATAAATTTCTTCATCCTCGCTAGATAAACGAAGCAAAGAATCAAAAAAAGGATAAACAACGTTTGTTGATTCGAAGACATGGAAGAAAGGAATTAAAAAGGAACGTTTGAAGAATTTACCTCTCTGAACTCGCCGAGCTGAACGGGTCGTAATGTTTTACCTTCGCAGCCATGTTCTCTCGTCACGTGTCGTCTTAAACCACGGTGCCCGGTGCAAAAGAGAAAGACGATATTTTTCAACGTATCCGTTGGAAATCCATCGACGATAAAACCCCCATACAGCTCGAGGAAACTGCATACTACGTTGTTGCGGGACAACAAATGACGACTAGCGTTCATAGCGCCGCCTTACGACGACATTCCGAAGCTTCTGCCCTTGTCCCTCGCTTGCGAGAAGAGAGACACGCAAAAAAAAACTCGTACACGTATTTCTTACGTCCTGTGCGACATTCGTATGCGTTCTTCGTCGATTACACCGTACTATATACTATAGGCTATAGAGGAGAACGATGGATGAAATTCAACGCGAAATCGATCGTTTCTATAGTATAGTATAGTATCGTGATTATAAAGTTAGCGTGCATTTGCAACAAAGGCGTAATATACTTTCCTATCGCGTTCCTTCGTCGCGAATCCCCATTCTCCTCGAATCTCTACAAGAATATAAACGAGAAAAATTCCAGAAAGTAACATAATTGATCTGCGATTAAATCGAATGACGCAAAATTAGAGAGAGAGAGAGAGAGAGGGAGACGACGACGACGACAACAACGTTGATGTTACTGGCAAAAGAAAACGAAGGAAAAACTCGACTCTATTTTTACGCTTTTTCTATGTAATTGTCAAACATGTGGATCGAACGAACGGGGTGACAAAAAAAGAACACAGATCGCTTTGTGCTCGGGAGGAGAGAGAGAGAGAGAGAGAGGGGGGAAGACCGTTGTTTAAGTTCCAAGATAAAAAAGATGAATAGTATGAGAATTGCTAGTGACATCCCGTGGTAACCAAAAGGATCTTTCTACGAACGATCGTTGAGACGCATCATTCGTACTTATACACATAGATAATACATAAATATGATAGGGGAAGTTGTATAATGCGTTAAAAAACATACACGTCGTCGTCGCCGTCGTCGTCGTCGTCGTCGTCGTCGTCGTCGTCGTCGCCGTCGCCGTCGTCGTCGTCATCGTCGACGAAACATGTCGCTTGAAAAAACGATATAGATATAATCGTATTCCGACGATCTTAGGAAAAGCAAATTCGTCATCGTTTCGCGAGCGCAAAACACGAAGTCACCCCAATGCCTTTCATTGCTCGCCGCATCGTCGTGCGTCGTCGCGTCGTCTTTTAATAGTTCTCCCTGTGACCGGTTTTCCCGTCGTTTTACCGTCGAGACACTCATTTTACCTCGAAGACGCGCCCTCGTTCGACCTTGAAATTCTTCTATATCGGCACGTAAGCGTTCGATGTTCGAAACATCCTCGATCCTCAGGATATCCTCTTCCTTTTGTGCACTATTACGAGCAGTCGTTCTTTTCCCCCTCTTCAATTCGAAGTATTCTTAACGAGAAGCAGCTCCGTGAAATGGCGAAAAAGACGTACGACCTGTTGTTCAAGTTACTCCTCATCGGTGATTCCGGAGTCGGCAAGACTTGTATACTCTTCAGATTTTCCGATGACGCTTTCTCTACGACCTTCATATCTACCATAGGTGAGATTTAAAGCGATTAATCACCTTCGATCAGTCGTTCTTTTTTCCATTCGATTGTTTCCCAGAATGATTTTTCTTCGATCATTTAGGTTAGACTTTAATCGTCATATTTTTTTACAGGTATTGATTTCAAAATCAAGACCGTCGAGTTGAAAGGGAAAAAGATCAAATTACAGATATGGTAAGAAACGTCGTAACTTGTTATACAATCCCTTTATACAATCCCTTTTAAATGGAGATCTCTTTGTAGGGATACCGCTGGCCAAGAAAGATTTCATACTATCACGACGTCCTATTACAGAGGTGCCATGGGTATAATGCTTGTTTATGACATAACAAATGAAAAAACATTTGAGAATATAGTTAAATGGTTAAGAAATATCGATGAGGTAAATATTCTTTTCCAAAGTTTTTTTCTCTCTCTCTCTCTCTCTCTCTCCTTTATAACGCAACATCAATTATTTCTCAATCCTGTCATATTTCATAATCAATACTCTTGCAGCATGCAAATGAAGATGTAGAAAAAATGATACTTGGTAACAAAAGTGATATGGAAGATAAACGTGTTGTTAGTACTGAGAAAGGGGAAGCAGTAAGATAAATATTATATACTTTAATCAATACCAATAGCATTCTAACAGTCATGTTGCTAACAAAAAAAAAATTATTTCTTTCAGATAGCAAGAGAGCATGGTATTAGATTTATGGAAACATCGGCGAAAGCTAACATTAATATTGATCGGGCATTCAGTGAATTAGCAGAAGCAATTTTGGAAAAAATTCAGGGAAAAGAACCGCAGGATGCTCCGGATAGAGTAACTGTCGATAGAAGGGTGGAGAGAAGTTCCAATCGGTGCTGCTAATTTTATATTATTTATTTAATGGCGCATAATAAACTATCTATATCTATCTATCTCTATACACATATATACATACATATATATATATATATGTATATATATGTATATATATGTATATATATATATGTATGTGTATACACACACACACACACACACACACACAAATATATATATATATAAACGCGTGCCACTTGAAATAGATTTGTGGATAGATATAGAACATAATTTAAAATATAATAGCATAATTAAACTCTTTGTGACACTGCCTGATCAAAACTGATTCAGTTAATTGGATGTCAATTGTGGTAATAACATTGAGTACAATTTAATGAAAGGTTGTCTACAAATTATCCAACTTTATTTTTCAATGTAAAATTCTTTCATTATAATCCACAGGCTTCGGAGAATGAACTGTAAAGGCTATTTTATGCATACATAAATATATTTGTAAGTGTGTCTAATGCACGTATACAGACTGAACCACCGTTGATGAAGAAAGCTAATATAAAATATCTATAAATATTAGCTTTATCGATAAGGCTTCATTTTTTCATACGAAAATATGCATTAGTGGTCGAACAAAGTTATATCATATCGTTTGTTACAAAGCAAAAATTTGTTACCATAAGAAGCATGAGAATGAATGCTAACATTTTAAACATTTTTATCTCTATTATCTATCTAAACATTAATGCTTTTTCATATGAATGTTGCACATCATATGGCTTCTTTACAATTAAGTTCCAATTGGATCCTTTTTAAGTTTAAATTAAACCAAAAGCTTTTATCCTATTTGTGTAAGAACAATTTACTATAAATATAAATATTCAAGATTTCGAAATTATTCTATTATTGCTCTATGATCCTTTCAGTACTAATATCATATATTATATTTCGATAAATCGAATTATGCGCTTTTTTACGAAATACTTAACAAATACGAATGAAGTCTTTACCGTATACAAATACAATGAAAAATAAAATAATAATTATTTTGTATCTGTAACTTTTATTATTCAAACATGAACAAAGATTAAACATATTGAGAAATATCTATATAAATACATAAAGAGTCTAGAATTTTCTATTAATCGCTAGACTGCATGTAATACTTACATATAATATATAATATTTTCCTTATTAAAGTAAGAAGTAATAGTATTAATAGCATCAGCAATTGTATCATTCAATTATAAGTCCTATATAAGGTGCATAACAGTAATATTACGAGTACCCGAAGGAACGGGCCGTGAAGGTAACTTGGTATCGGGGGGCGGGGGAGGGAAAAAAGAAAATACAAGTAGAGGTAGTTTCTAATTAAAATTTTCAACGGGTAAAAATTGAATTGTCAGAGATGAAAGTCGTCCCTGAGAGATGACATTTCTCACTTTGCAAGAGAATAAATAATCGGGTGGGGGGGGGGCGGGGGGAAGAAAGACTAATCGAAACGAATTAATTAATAAAACTGAAAATCATTTGCACGTTTTATACGAAATGACCTCATCTAAATAATCTTTATCTTTAACTTGATTGAAATTATAATAATGATTGAATGCGCAACAACTAAATTAACGAGGATAAAATAATTACCGATGATATTCATATCAAAGATCGAAAAGAATTACATAATACACATAATTTCAAGGTAACAACAAGATAATAAGAAATATTTTTCACTAAAGTGAAAGACTTTAAAACATAAAAAAAATTCAGTCAGATGGTAACCAATCTTTGTGTTCTTTCTGTTGTCCATGAATAGGAAAATATGTAAAATTCTCTTTAGACAATAAAGATTCGCTTTACACTTCTCCCTTCCCTCACCTGTGAATGTACTCTCTAAGAAAGGGTATATAGAGAGTCAAAGCGAGGTGACGATAAATTAAAGCCTACTAGCCGCATTTAGTAGAAAAGTTTAATACAGCGGAATGCTCAAGTATTTTCTTTACATTAATCCCGAGACGCGCCAATGATAGTAAGAATGTCCAAGAAAATGTTAATAACATCTAGATACAAATTCAATGCCGCAAAAATGTACTCTTCAGGAGAAGTCGAATACTTGTGTTTACCTCCGATTATCATTTGAGTATCATAAATCAAATAGAATGAAAAAATAAGGGCACCTAACGATGCGTAAACAAGCTGCATGATCTTACTAGGCCAGATCATTGCAATAATACCGAATATAAGTAAGACGATGACGGCTATGAATAAAATGGTATGACAGCTGGTAAAATCGTATTTCGTTTGAAACGCAAAAATTGTTAGCGCTAAACAAATAGCTGCTGTTATTCCGACTGCCATCAATACCTGCGAAGAGAAAAGATCGCATATTAATAATATATAATTAACTAGTACTAATAACTAGTTCTATGATAAAGGATAATTTCCTTCTTAAAATGTAACTTACTTCTTCTGATTTGTAAGTAGACGCAGCCATCGCTAATAAGACTCCCTCCGCTAACGTAAATAAGAAAAGAAAGATGAAATTCATCGGAGCCTTACGTCTAACAGTGGTACAACAAGCCATACAAATGATCAAAATTATTGTCGCGGCAAAACAAATCCAAAATATTTCTCGATGTTGCATCGCCCATCTCTGTGTTGGTTTATGATACAGAAATGTAGCTATCAATGATAAAGTAATCAATAGCTGAACCATTAAAATGGAATATACTTTTCTGTAAATAAAGAAAAAAGTAATTATTTCATTCCATGAATCATGATCGACAAGAACGCTGATCAATGGTTTAAATATTAAGATTAATACCTAATAAATCCATTTCGTATTGTTTTGTCGCTAAATTCAAATCCCTTTACATCGTCTTGTAAAGGATCTTCTGCGTAACTTGAACCATACATTCCTGGCTGTGGAGTTACACCAAATGGTGTTCCAGTGGTAGGTGGAACGTGACCGTAAGGTGGTATCCCTGGTGGTGGTACAAATCCTGGTGCTAAAATAATAGAAAATATAATGTAACAAATATAATCGTTTAGGCAACTTGTCTATTAAACGAAGTTTCTTTACGTGGCGGAACGTTTCCTCCGGAATACGGAGGTGGATATCCTTCCTGTGGCGGTGGATAACCAGGATTTTGTGGTGGGAAAGGAAAACCTATATAACAAATATTGAAAAACATGAATGAAAATATTCCAATAATATCCTCTATATTATGATATAAGCATGCATTATTGTGAAGAATTATTATTACACGATTGTGATAAACATTAATACATTGCCTGCCACATTATACAGAAGATATGAATGACATATTTCTTTCTTGCAGGACCACGTCAGTCATATATCTATGATAAATGTCGTTTACTAATCGCCCAAAATACTATGCCTTTACAGAGAAACTGTATTTGATTAGATTGATACGGAGAAACTTTTGGCACATATTGCATTAATATCTTTAATCTATATTTCCTACGGGGTCACAAGATGCTGGCATATTTTATATGCACATATATACACATATGTGTGTGTGTGTGTGTATATATATATATATATATATATATATATATATATATATATATATATATATATGCATATATGTATATATACAGATTATGAGTAATAAAAAACAAATGTAACAACTTCTTTGATGATATTCGTTAATCTTAATGAATACGGGATTATATATATAAATATCATAAAGATGAGATGAAACGACAAATGCCGCCTGAAGCATTATTGTAGTGCATTCTGCAGGTTGTGTTTATATGCTGTATTAATACAACAAATTAATATAAAAATGGAGTATAATTTTTGTTAACGTAAAAAAAATATTAAGACCTTGTTGCCCTGGATAGTATCCTGCACCTGGTGTGTTCCAAGTGGTCATCTTTTTGTTTGTATTAACTGAAAAAGAATCTATCATTATAACCAGTTGATATTGTGTAATATAATAAGAAAACGGCAGCATAAGAATGTATCAGCAACCTTAAAGACGTAAGGTAATAACACGCTAATAATATATAAACATATATATCGTCTTACATTATAATCGTGTGTGTGTGTGTGTGTGCAAGCGAATGTAGCTGAATAATAGAGTTAAAAAAACGATGAATACAGCTAAATTCTTCGAATAATGTACATCTATCTTATCTATAATAAAATCTTTTGTTATTATTTGATAGAGATAACAATTACTAACATATATACGATAGAATACGTCGTCCTAAGGCTTATTATTACTATAGATGCATTATAACCGTTAACTATAACAATTCGATGTTACGAAGAAAATACGTTCGTCGAAATGTTAAAAGGGAAAAAATAATTAATTAATTATTTGCTAATAAACAACGAAGAAGAATTCGTAAATAAACGAGGACAAGGACAATTATCCAAATGTTTAACATTCAAATCGATATTTACAAATCATAGACAAATCTATGTATTAGAGATATAAGACGTAGTTTTTTAATAATTAAAACGAAGCTTAAGGTAAGACGTCAATTTCAGATATTTTCTGGTTATTTCGGTTTTTCCGTGAAATTGTCGAGATAAGTCGAATCAGATACGGAAACAGTACGAGATAAGTATATTATGTGTACCGCTCGATCGTTACAACACTTTGGGCAATAATATACTTTTGTAAAATTCGATAAATATATTATAAAATGTTGATCGAACGCATACGTTAGCAAAATGATAGCAAGTACATGTCAATTGGATGTATTAGCTTCTAGAAGGTATCTTCTAGAAATAGTTATAATCAATAATAAGGCACATACGTGCGACGAATGCGATTTGTATTTATTTACCTTATGACTTTGCTTTTGACAACTCTTTCCCGTGAAAGAATAAGATGTAAAAGACCGAAAACTCGTAACTTGTACGAAGAAAAGTCTTCGACTCGATGAAAAGCCAATTTTAAACTGTTCTCACGCAATTCAATTGTTAATATATATATATATATATATGTGTGTATATATATATATATATATATATGTATATATATATGTCTTCCAACGTAGCAGAATGAACAACGCACTTCGGCAAGTTTTAATGCTTTTCTAACCAAAAGTAATTGATATCAAGTAGGATGAACTACAGGGGCGTGACGTTGGTTTCTTTTAGGTTAGGCGCCTGCGCGAAATGGATTTACCAACAAGAGAAAAGATACCTACCTTATTATATTTAGGTCATATATCCATAGAATCGAAGATTAACAATTAAAGAGTTTTCGAGCTGAAGGGTCTTCATCTCATTAATAAAAAAGAAAATCGATAAGAAGAAGTATTTCCAAATATTTCCAAGTAGCGACAATCTCTTTCTGTAATAGCTCTGTTCTGATTGGCTAACGAGTCGCGTCGAACTATTAGCACAATTATTCATTTATATAGTTTATGTTCGATCGATATCTCCTCGATCAATTAATTATTAAATATTATTATTATTAATTAATTGTCGTTTCGTTTTGTTAAAATAAATCAATGATAAAAATGAAGAGAAGAAATCTTCCTTTTCATTGGTTCTTCGGATGAAGATCTTACGCTACGCTAGTAATAACACCATTGTAGATTGGCGTAATAGTTCGAATACCACGTGTCTCTGATATTTTGTTTGAATTTAAAGTCTTTTTATAAATGAATGAAAAGTAAGATATTTTAATGAAACATGACAACGTTTAAAATACATAATGTTAGATTTTATAATCTTGAGCCTAAATCTGCTACTTGCTTGTGTCACGAACCAAAAACGAAGAAATTAGCACTTGCCAGGTTAGTTCGTTATATAGTTAAATGTCGTATGAAAATGTTTCTTACATATATTATTCTCTTGTTATTCGTAGAAACGATAATTCGATAGAGGTATGGAACGTTGGGAATGCACCGTTTGTCGAGTGTACAATCCTTGGTCATTCTGAAAATTCTGTGGAAAGCATTCTTTGGATCGGTTCAAGACTTTTCTCGACTGGTCTTCATGGTCTAATCGTGGAATATAATTTAATCACATTGGGAATGAAATATAAGGTAGCGGTCACAGGTGGAGCAGCATGGTGTATGGACGTTAATCAGCAAAAAACACTTATTGCCGTTGGTACAGAGGATGGATACATTAATACGTTTTCCATCGCAGAAGATACATTAATTTATGAACGGATATTTGACAAACAAAAAGGTAGAATTCTATGTATTAAATGGGACAACACAGGAGAAATGATATATACTGGATCCACGGATACCATTAGAGTTTGGAGCGCTGTTTCAGGCCATGCAATTCATAAAATGACTACTTCTAGAACGGAAGCGAAAAAAGAAACTATCGTATGGTGTCTCGCGGTGACAGACGATAATCTAATTATTTCTGGGGACTCTCGTGGTTATTTGTCCTTTTGGGATCCTCATATGGGTACTTTAATCGAGTCCCATGAAAGTCATACCGCCGACATATTGGCAGTGACATTGTCTCATGAAAAAAATGTTGTTTATTGTGCGGGAGTTGATCCTGTCGTACGAAGTTTCTGTAAAGTTACTTTAAAATCTAGTGGAAAACCACAGTGGGTAAAGGGTATCGAAAGGAGATTACATTCTCATGACGTTAGAGCATTGGTAGAGGCAGATGGTAAATTATATTCTGCCGGAGTAGATGGTTATTTAGCTCAGTCGAGTTATCCTCCAAAAATATTAGTGAAATATCCACCTTTACTTCAGCCACCTTCCGTTATTCTATGTAAGAGGTCTAGATGTGTATTGTTGTGTTATACCAATTATCTTGAATTATGGAGACTCGGATCGTCGGTCAAAGCTTCTTCAGAATCTGTAAAAGTGGGCACGTTACACCAATTAGATGAAGAACCTATAAAATTATTAGAACTTAAAACAAAAGGAGTTGAAAGTATTTTATCTTGTGCCATTAGTAAAGATTCAAAAACAATTGTCTATTCAACGGATACCCATGTCAGAGTATTCAATTTTGACGTAGTAGAGGGAGACGCTCTCTTATTAAGAAATGATACCGATATATCTGCGAACAGAATACAGAAAATGTTGTTCAGCCATAATGGTAAACTATTAGCGACAATTAACAACGATGGGAAAGAGAACGTAGTAACATTATACAAGTTGAATAAGAAAAGCTTGAGGCACATTGGATCATTCCAAACAACGAATGAATCTATTGTAAATGTTAGCCTTGTATGTTTTTCACCAGATAGTAAATATTTAATATGTGCGGATCGCCGAAGCAGTATTGCAGTATATAAAGTCGATGGAGATCTTACGCAAGAATCTCTTCAACCGTGGCAGCTACCTAAGTACAGTTGTCCACCAACAGCTATGGCCGTGCAAAAAGGTACACTAAACCTCGTCATTGTATACTCCGATCATAAGGTAAGAAAAATAAACTATAAAATGTGACACAGGATTACAGTCCTATATACATGGACTACAAGCTTTATATGACATATAAATTTAACTTTAATATATCGTGTTATATTTTTAGATCGTCGAATATAATATACCCAGAAAACAGTACACCCAATTTTCAAATAGCTTGCAAAGTCGTATTCCGAAACAATGGTTGGCACGTCCGTTTCCAATAATAAATATTTGTTTTGATCCATACAATGAGAACATTATAATAATGCATGATGATTCTACGGTATATATAATAAATAAAGCGAATGAATTGCCAGAAAAAGAGGCGAAAATACCAAAATGTGAAAATGGCGATATCACGGAAGATAGCAGCTCTGCATTAAGTTTGCAATCGCAACATGCTTTCAAAGTTGCCAAAAAGTATAAGGTAATTTTTAATATTCATCCCCGATTTATATCTCTTATCATTTATTCTTCTACAAGAAATTATATTATGTGGATTCTATAGCACCTTGTCTATTTGAGCTGGTTGAACAATGAAGAAATGGTCGCGGTCGAAGTTAATCCAATTGCATTGACAGAGAAATTACCACCGACTTTAAAACAGAAGTGGTTCAGCGTATAAACGGGGAAAAAACCGACGATACAGTACAATTGAAAACGTCATTTTTTATAAGGTTTTTCGACATTTTAAAATGCATTTACACATTAAACGAATCGTGAGAGTCGTACCCGCATTTAAAATCCTATATCATTATATCTGTAATACTTACCGTTACATCTTCATTTTAATTGATATTAATTGAAATTTATGTGTGTATGTAATACGCACATATACAGATATGTATATATGTATATATGTATATATGCATATATGATATATATACACACACACACACACACACACATTCAACCGAGAAAAATGAATCTCTGTTGGGCCAGATAATTTTCTATATCCGTGGACGAACGAACGGTCAATTTTGGTGAAATATATATAGGGCCGGTGAACTCTAGATTGTATTCCATGCGAGAAGATCTCCAGCCGACCATTGCGGACGCCGTTCTGGGAACGGTCGGCGAAGGTTTCAAGGGAATTGGTGAACATTTAGTCGGGTCTTCCGGCGGTTTTCGCTTGAAAGTATCCGCCGGAAGTGCTGCTTTTCTGCATTCTTCTGCCAGCACCTGCGGTCAGTGGCATTGGAACTCGTTGAAATTCGTGACCGGTCGGCCGCACGATTGTACGCACGAGTATTTTTATGGTACCTTTTGAAAATATTCTCTGGACAAACATTCGTATCTCGCCAACCATTTCCGTTCTGCCTCTCGTTCGGCTTTTATCACCTCTTTACTAAAATTCACAAAAATGTCAAGATATTTTATTTATTTATTTCTCCTTTAAAAAAGAAAAAAAAAAGTACAACCTAAACACGTCAACGTACCTAATCCTGTCGAAAATCACTGGATTTTTTATGTTATTATAACGTTTTATGCCAAGCGTTCTATCGACTTTCTTGCTCTCCTTGTAGTCTTGATTTTTCTCCATTATTTTTTATTCTTTAAAACGTCTCATTAATTAATTAATTAATTATTAAAGCGACTCTCTTTCTAACTCACCAACGAACATATTCTATCTATATTGTTTGTTCAATATAGTTACCACGTTAGGCGTTGCCAACGTAGAATTTGTCACGAGATTTAAATCCTATTCTTAATATTTTATACCAGGTCGAGTAATCGATGAAAAAAAGAAAAAGAAGAAATTTTTATATTCTCCTTTCACAAAGAAAATATCTTTTTTTCTCTCTGGGAAGCACGAAGACATCAGTTGTTTACATCGAATATCGACCAATAGTGAGAGCTAAATATAGATGAATCAAGCCATGTTCCTTAAGAAAAGCCGAAGGCTAAGGGATACCGCGGACTCGTAAATCGAGAAAGCGTTTAATCTTCGCCGCGGTTGTAACCCGTTGATAGCAGCGAGGCGAGCGAGGGCGTAGACTTGGCTTAAGCCTCTAGGAAATAATCAAAGCGGCGATATAAGCACCGACTAAGCTGGGTATGTGTATGTGTTGGAAGTTACGAGACTCGGTGTTATATCGGTGCGACTTCGTCGTGTAACACACGAAGGAAGCACGAGGAAGGTCGCAAAGGAGGAGAAGGAGACGTCGATAGAGTTCTCTCTCTCTCTCTCTCTCTCTCTCTCTCTCTCTCTCTCTCTCTCTCTCTTTCTCACGACGAACATAAATGGTGAGAGGAAGAGAGAGGAAGAGGAGAAGTGGATCTGCAGAGTGCAATGCGCCGAGATTACGACTAATCTGCGCCCGAGACCGCTCGGAAGCGTAGTTTCTGTAAGTTACATTGCTTAAAGCGTCAGCTCGTTGAACCCCTCGAACTTCGACGACGGCTACAACCTCCGAGCTTCCTCCTTTAACTCTCCTCTTCTTAGTAAGTATAACTTTCTCTCTCTCTCTCTCTCTCTCTCGCTCTCTTACTCTCTTCTCTGTTCGACTTTATGGTCGCCATGGCATTAGCGAGGACCGATTCCTCTGGGAAAATTGCGTTCTCGAAACTCACCAAGTTCGACGTCGTACGCACCTGACTCGTGTTCTTCCTTCCTACCTTTCTTCCTTAATTCTTGCCTCTCCCGAGTCCCGGCCGGAGAAACTTTGTGTTCTCTCCCTTTCTTACTCTAGGTACTTGGAGGTGGACAAGAGAGTTTCTTTGAAGGTCGAGTCTAAGGCGATTCGGTCGGTTTAATCTCGTAACGATACCGTCTGAGAAAGTGCGTGCTCTTTTCGTGGTCCCCAAGAGCTAAAAGTTACGATCCTGTTAACAAACACCATCCCAGAGTGAAATTTTCCAAGGAATTCAATTATTTTCTAAAACGATCAAATGGGACCGAACTCTAATTAAATTTAAAGAAACGACGACTAAAAGTTCTCATCAAGAGCATCGCGTAAAAGATTTATTTATTAGAATCTGAATCAATCCAAACTGACCACGATTGGTGGTTGCATCTTAGCGTGATAACAACAAAGTTGTATAACTATATCTTGTGGGGTGAGTTTACACAGGAAGACTAGCTAGATAGGAGAGAGTGTAACGAGACGGACCAAGATGGAGAAGAAGAGAAGGAGAGGAAGTTGGTAGGTTAGAGCGAGCGTAGAAAGACACGGTGGGGCTTGCTGTAAATTACAAGCAGTGCGCCAAGCTGCCTACAGTCTATCTCTCTCTCCCTCTCCCTCTCCCTCTCACTCTCTCTCTCTCTCTCTCTCTCTTTTCTCTGGTGTGGCGCAGGGGTGTCTAGACGTATAGATAATGCCGAGTTTGTGCGGGGCAGCGCAAGCTAGACGGTCCCTGGTTCATCCAGCCAGCCAGCCAGCCAGCCAGCCAGCCAGCCAGCCAGCCAGCCAACCGGGCTAGGCTAGACACATCGACCATGCTCCGTTTCTCTCTCCTCTTTCTCTCTCACACATATACGCATTCTAGCTCTATCTTTCCTCCCTCTTCCTCCTTCTCCTTTCGTTCCATCTCTTTTCCCTCCACGAGAGCTCGTCGTATTCGCGCATCCGCGAATATATGCCCAACCGGATTTACCATCGTCCTCGTTGCACCAGCACTACTAGCAGCAGCAACAGCAGCACGAACCAAGTTCCTCTGGCATTCGGCACAGACAGGAGATGTAAATCCTCCAATAGCATCGCCCGGGAGATCCGAGATCCCATTGGCAGCGATCGTGACGTGGATGATTCACGAGCCTTTCGTCTCTCACTCTTTCTACTTCCTTATTCTTCGTTTCTTCTTCTTCTCTTTAAGTATTCACCGAACGATTTGTTGCTATATCACTTTTTACCAGATTATTCTACTCTTTCTACGGCACACGAGATGCTAAAGAAAAATGTGAAAATTACTAATTAGAAAGAAAAACAATTCATTGATACCTGCCGATGACCAGACTCTACGGAAGTATAGTGCCTATATGTATATAATCGGTTTGAGGATTTTTACGAGTCCCGAGTTTCCAGTCGTGGTGAAAAAGATGGGAAGGGTGAGGGGTAGACTGTTTATCAGAGCAAGCTATTATGAAGGATTAAGGGTATCGTGCACTCCGCCAACCCTCTCGTCCTTGTCGGCTCTAGTCGCCACCGCTTCTCTCTCTCTCTCTCTCTCTCTCTCTCTCTTTCTCTCTCTGTTTCCCTCTCCATTTCTATCTCACTTCCACTCATAGCACCCAAACCTCATCGCCACCCTTTCGCTTGGTCCTCTACCACGCTCTCCCTACCCCCCTCTCCCTAACCACCGTAGTGTTTTAATCGGCAGACTGCAATGCATAAATCCCCGTTAAATAATACGGCAGTTAACAGTGCCATTAAGCCGTTCGAGATACCGCAAAACCGGTAGGGCGCCGCTATGCGCGAAGTCTGTATTTATCGGCGACCGGCGCGACGGTGCTAGGAAATATTGTTCACCGTTCGTTTTCCACGTTCGTTTTCTATGGTACTCGATTCGTTCTCCGCGATTGGGTTTAAAGAGAACGCAAAAATTTGATCCCATGTGTACATGGATGTTTGTCTATAGGAGATAAGTCTAGCCATCGTCTAATCTATTCTTTTTTCTATTTTTCTATCGTCTAGTCTAGCTAGACGCCATCTTCGATATATTCCATGTATGTGTCTGTGTATGCTTTAAGAAGACCTGGCGTACGCTGTAGACATTCTCTCCTTCTTCCTTTTTTTTTCTTCCTTCAACGAAGAAAGTCACCGGATTTAAGCACCTCTTTTACAACTTCGCAACCTCGCTTTATATGTTTCAAAGCGGAAAGGGGAAAGTATGTGTAATGAGCGCGAGGATTCCTTTGATACGCGTAACCAGGGCTTTGGAATATTTCAGAGAAATCTCTTAAGGCTTCAGACGGGATACAAATAAAAGAACGCGAAGGAGAGAGAGAGAGGGGGGGGGGGGAGAGAGAGAGAGAGGGAGAGGGAAATATATTTCCAATCTTCAAGTTCGCTGAAAAATAAAGAAGAAAAAACAAAGAAGTTAATTGGAAATTTGTGGTAACGACTGTAGAAAATCAGTCGGTATTTTAATCACTGGAACCTTAATTTACGTTTTTTAATTAAACTTCCTGTTAATTTTCGATATGTTTAAAATACAGGTACGTTCACTGTACGTGCGTATAAGAGAGAGAGAGAGAGAGAGAAGGAGAAAGAATTTAAACGTTAAGTTCGATCTATGCGCGCTAATGGAAGTATCCAATCATTGTCCGAAACGCATCAAGAAGGGTGCATACAAATGGAAAGCCATGCAGAATGCGTTTTTCTCTGACGCGACTCTGACGCAGTGTATTCAATTTGACGTTTACATTTCTAACATATTTTATCTATACTTTCAATTAGAAAATTCTCTCTCTCTCTCTCTCTCTCTCTCTCTCTTCTTTTTACTCACTTTTGATTAGGTAAGAAATAACACCAGTCCTTGTTTTCTTTGCCTCTTCCCAAGGCTCTTTCTCTAGTCTTGCCTCTGTTTACTCGACGCTCCTCTCAGACGCCGGCGGGTACACGTGCTAATTGCTACGGTATTCGGCCTACTAAATCACTTAATTAAGCAAATTTCTAATTAATTAACTGGCGCCGTGATGATACTTTGATTTAATCATCGAATACTATACTTGGAATTCCTCGATTTAAGACAAAAGCACTTTGTCGCTATCGTTGTTGTTGTATTGGTAATTATCGACGACAGAGAGACAGCGATTCACTCGATTGGTGCACGTAATGCCGGTATGCTTGTCGGCTCTTAAATCCCTCTAATTAACTCATCCGCCTATTACGATGCTCCTAACGGTTATCTATCGCCCACGCGTTACCTCGACGACTTTCATTGCTTTCTCTTTTCTCCTACCCAGTAAACAAAAAAAATTGCCAAGTGAAGTCGTAAATTATTAGATACAAAAAGAGAGATCCCTTTGAACATCTGCTTCGTGACAATGAATGAAATATCCATTGAAAAGATCTAAATGTTTATTTATTTATTTGTTTTTTTGACCGCGTGTCATAAATCGTTCAAGTCGCAAGCGCTGAAATACTAAATTAAATCGTTAACACAATTTTCAAAAGTAAAAATGATTTCAAGTAATTATAAGACGTTTTATTAAACACATCTAATTAGTCAATTTCTATTTAGGTATTCAATGTTTCTACCTACGTTCGAATACTTTTCCTCCTTTTAATGAGCGTAAAGACGAGTAGACGCAGCGATATATCGTCGCGAGTACTCATCTCACGACCCAATCTCGAAGAAGAAACTTTTTACGAGGAGAGAAACGCGAAGACGGCGAGTGTCTCTTTCACTGCAGATTACGTAGAAATGGCAGCTCCCTTCCAGGGACATTTTTCTCGTTGTGGGATATCACGAAATGAATCACCATTTCCTTCGAGCTCCTACTGTGAAACGTAACTGCTCGTGGTCCATTACTCTTATTTAGAGATGCGTTAGAAAAAGTATAACAGATCGGTATACTTAATCCAACTTGCCTAGGGAACGATCAAGATCGATCTTTGAGAAAATCACATAAAACGTAAAGTTTTGAAAAAAAAAGCGAGCGAGGAAATTTCAAACAAGCTGTGTCTTTTATTTACCAAGCAGCGTGAAGGAAAAGCCTAGACTTTACACTACGAGTACCTCTATCTCTTTCTGCAAGCTTTGTGGTACACACGAAACACGAGCAAACACACTTACACAAAGTGTAAGTATACACGTGCTCGAGGTTGCGACAAAACCTCATGGCACGCACGTTGCAGTATCGAGTCTGGATATATGGAGTATAGACGCGACTGTGTGCGAATGCATGTAGGGACCTGTATCTGTGTACAAGTTTGAGAGAGAGAGAGAGAGAGAGAGAGAGAGGAGCGTGCAGACGGGTCGAGCCGATGGTAGCGAAGCAAACAAGGCATCCAGGTCAGACCGTCTGCTCGCTGGCTGTGTCATCGACTGCTATGAAGCGCCTTCCGCGGGTACACATATCGACGTCTCGGTGTTTTGTCAACACCGGCTGCTACTACCTTTGGATATATCGTCTCGTCAACAACGTCTTTCTACGCTTTCCTTCGACTCCGACCAACCGTCGCTTTGCATCTCCTTCTCTTTCTTCTCCTCTCTCTCTTTCTCACCCCGTCTGAAGACGGTGTAAAGTGTACACGTTGTTCGCACTGTCGGGAAACGCCAGAGCGTTCATTTCTCCTCCTGCAAACTCAAACACCTATCTCTCGAGAGTTTTACATTGACGTTATGCAAAGACATGATTCACCTAGAAACTAATTCGATATGGGACCAATCCTTTCTATTTCGTTACACCATTATTCCACTTGTGTCTTTTGATCGACAGTTACGGTGAACCCATGAAGTCTCTCTTTTTCCACGAGTCTTTAAAAGAGTTTAGATTCGTTACTTTATATATATTTTCCAATATTGGTAATTGCGAGACACTGTAAGACACTTAACGTTTTTACCTCCTGGACGGATTTTAACGAGAATTTGTACAGGGAGGAATAACGGAATCGTAAGAAACACGATAGAAACGAAGTGGCTGCTTCGTCTCGTAAAACATACCGAAGAAAGAGAAAGAGACGGTCTCTCCCGTTTGTTCTTTCTTTCGTTCGTTCGTTCATTCGTTCGTGCTACGATAAAAGTTTCTTGGTAGATACGGACGAGATCGTAATTTGTAGCTCGTTCTTCTTTCCACATTCGCATTTGAATTTTTTAATCCAGCGTAGACACGCAAAGCTCCTCGCCATTGTCATCATCGTTATCCGTGTCAAACGACCCTTGTTGTTTCTGTTACAGAGTAAAATAGAAATGATAAAGAACGAGGTGAAAAAATGAAAAATGTTGAAAATGACGGGAGAATCGTAGACGCAACCTGGGCGTGATTTCATTCTCGAAGCGAGTCGAGCGCGATGAAAGGGTGGTCGGGGGCGGGAGGGGGGGGGGAGGTATGGGTAGAAAAGTTTTCCACGGTAACGCAATGAGAGAAACTGGTAGAATACGTGGGAGGAAAGATAAAAAAAAAGGGGGGAAGATAGGTGAGGACTGGAAGGGAGAAGGAAGAAGGAATGGATAACGCAGGCAGCAGACGGGCGCGGTCATGGCGAACGGCATTTTAATAGGTTCCCGTGGTTTCGACGAAAAAGTTGGGAAACAAAATAAAATCGGCGAAAGCGACGGTACCTCCTGGCTTGACTTCGTTCTTCGTTCGTACGTAGTTACGACGTTGGCTGGCTAGCTCGGTTGGCTAGTTCGGCTGGCCAAGCCAGTCGGGTCATGCATATTCACGCGTGCCATTCGTACGCACGGAATTAAGCGTCCAGGGAATTAAAACGCTTTTTGGTTCGCGAGCGTAACATCCCGTTTGCCTCCCTCTCCAACCGCCAACCTATTCCACGGCCGATTACGTTGGGGACTTTTCTGCAAGGACAGAACTTTTCTGCATTCGTAAAGAGGACAAAATTCTCATGGATTTCCACAGTCATTTCTCTTTTCTCTGAGATTTGCGAGATCACTGATATTCCTCGATGAATTTACGAGTTGTCAATAAAAACGGTGGGAAAGGGCATTGGAATCGCGAATTGGCAACGCGAGAGAGAGAGAGAGAGGCCTCAACGCGAACGTTTTGAACGTATCGCTATCAAGTAGAAAGCTGGGCATTGTTTTTAGATCATATTTTGTTATCTTTCAAAATTCCTTTTTTTTCTGCATCGATATATAGATTGCCTAGGCGAGAGGAGAAGAAGACGAGAAAAGGAGACGTCGGAATAAAGGCCGCGAAACCTCAAACCTCTAGGAATCTCCAGCAGCGTAGTATCGCGCGTCTGTTCCCTTCGGCACCGCACCCTCTGCCAGTGCAGGACCGTAACGACACCCCTTCCGCCCCTCTCCGAACCCAGCTACCGTTTTCATCTCTCCTTTCACCCTTCCTCCTACTCTTCCTTTTCCTCCCGTCTCGTCTCCAACTCTCCTCCTCCCTCTCTTCCTCGTCTCCAGCCCTACGAAGCCAGCATTCGCCTATCCGCCCTTCTCTCCTTCCCTACTTCCCTCACACACCCCCCAATTGCGTCTCCTGAAACTCGTCGGCACTCCAGACGACGGCGGCTCCGGTAACGGAGACCCCTTGAAAAGCCGAACGAGCGCGTTACGCCCGTTTTCTCCTAGACGATCGCATTAAGCTATATACTCGTCGCCGACCGCTGGACGAGAGTTTGACCTTTCGATCCCTTTTACTCACCTTCCCACCTTGCAATTTTGATTTCTGAAAGAAAAGAATATGTGGCCTCTCTGCAAAGGAAAAATAAATAAAACGCAGGATGGGGTAGCTACCTGACACGAATGAATAGAGATGAAACTTTATGCAGTAGGATGGATGGCGGGTCGATTCGAGTTGACGCAACCGTGACATTGAAACGTTACGTCAAAGTCTGCGTGCACTCTCTTTGGTAGAACGTCGGCCGTCACCGTTGTCGTCGTCGTCATCGTCGTCGTTGTCGTCGTCGGACAGACGGCTGAACGATTAGACAAGAGGGCTGACGTCATGACTCTTCGCTGCTTCCCCTACCTACGGTCGGCGAGGTTCACTCCCTTCTGCCCCTCGGCAGCTTTACTCTCGACGACAGAGCGCTACAACTCGCGGACCCCTTCGTTTTTGATGCACGACGATGGCCCTTCAGAATGCAACTTTATTCACCGTATCGAGAATCGAACAATGAACGAATTCAAAGTGTTAACGTTGCCCCTCGAGGCGTCGAAAACGTACAACAGAGTTACTCTTTTCTCAATTTTTCAAAATCAGTCTTCAAGTTTGATAAAAAAGAAAAAAAAAAAAAAAAAAAAAAGAAAATATTAAAAAGGGTGAACGAGTTCTGGATTCGGTCAGAAGGAAACGAAAACGCGCGAAAACTCTTGCATGATCCGTCCTATCTCGGACCGATGGAACCAGTCCAAGTGGAACGTTTCCAATTCATGCCCTCGCACGGTACCGCTTTGCAGGAAAATATCGCATAAATTATTCTCCAGTCGCATAGTTTTCCGCTTGCTCGAATCGATCCTTGAATGTCTTCCTTCCTTTCTTCTCTCGCATTCCGAGAGCTTGCTCGACCAAGAGATATTCATCTTTTAGATCTACATCCTGCTGTAGGATAAACCGTGCGTTAAATGATCTTCTTGGAGCGCAAACTGATCAACTAGATGAAATGAAAAGTAGCTAAGATTCAAATAATTACATGTTAATGCTGATGAGATAGATAGATAGAGAGAGCATTATTCAGTTACATCTCGTAGACGAGGTGTTACGCCTTGAGACAAGGGGTCAGCAGCTCGCTCGCGTTATATTCCTCCCGGATCTCGGGAATGTTCACTTTCGTATGCGAAAAGGGGGAGGAACAATGGCGTAAGTGGCATGCACGACCGCACAAGCGGACAGACGGCCCTGCGGGAAATTGCATTGCACGCATCGGGCGAACACGAAACTGTACCCTCTCTCTCTCTCTCTCTCTCTCTCTCTCTCTCTCTCTCTCTCTCTCTCTTTGACTTGTAAGCGAACAAGCTAGTCCATCCGTCTGTCTCTCGCCCCTCGTCAGAGCCCGGGTGTCCTTCCTGCCCACTTAGGATCGTCGAAGAGCCACCTGTCCCTGCATATCCTATCCATCCGTCCAACCATCCGTTCGTTCGTTCGCCAGACAGCCGACGCTTCGCACTTCCGGAGACTCGAGTAGCGTTCTCGCGATGCTTCGAATCGACGATATCGAGTTGACGCCATTGGCAAATCGGTTAAATTCACTTCAAGAAGTTCGAAATGAGCGATTAAACATCTTGATCTATCTGATCTATCTATTCTATCCATGATTCTGAAACAAGGTAAAACGGTATAATAAAAATCAAGGAAGTTTATAGATAGTATTCTGAATAAGGTAGACACGTTAGACGTGTTTCCAAGTCGGTGCTTGTCTTGACAAAGACCGAGAGAAAGAGAGAAATAGGTTGCTTTTATTCGTCGAGCTTCCGCGTAATCGGTGCCAAAGATGGTTTCAGGGCCCGTAACTGATACTAGGTATCGAGGCAGTTTTAACGAGAAAAAAGACATGTCCTTCTGTGGTGGTAAAGACGAGAACGCAAGCGAAAAAGGAGGGAGAGAGAGGGAGAGCCACGTAAGGCGGTGGCAAAGCAACGAAGGAGTCGGCAGGACTTATCTATAAGGAGGCAAAGAGAACGGCAGACGCCCGCTCGTCTAGACTCGCCTCGACTCGACTCGACTCGACTCGACTCGACTCGACTCGACTCGACTCAACTCTCTGCAGTCACTCGATAAAAAACAGTCCGCCGCTTTCCTGGCCGTCCAATCCATTGGCGTAAAGTATAGTGGCATCCTATACCTCTTTTTTTTCAACTTTCACATGTATTGAATCCTATATATCAATTTGGAAGAAATTGTCATTGAAGATTTTTTAAGAAAATTTTCTCGGAAATTTTTTTAATATTTCTTAACTGCAATGATTATTTGCAACGATGAGATTGCCGGGACAATATTTTCCAGGACTTTTGCGAATAGATGAAATAAAAAGGATAAGAAAGAAGACGAAAAAAAATGAAATAAAAATGTAGAGTAAGTGAGGGAAAATCATTTTGACCAACGAGGTTTGAGTCAATTTCTCACGGTCCGTTCGCGATCGACGTCAAAGAAGCGAGGAGACGGAAGGTGGTCTCTATCGGTCGTTTTCTTGTTCGCATCGAGCACGTAATCGGTACACGTGCGCGTCTGGCTAGTCGTCGGCAGGTGCCAGCTGTGGTAGGGCTTGCTCGATGACCTTTCCGAAAAGAGGGAGAGAGAGAGAGAGAGAGAGAGAGAGGCGGAGAAATATATATATATATGTGTATATATATATATATATATATATAGATTCTCTCTGTGTTCCCCCACCTTTGGAAAAGAGCTTCACGCGCACGAGCCGGCAGCTGCAAGTAGAATCGCAAAGTTTCCTCTTTGGTGTCGACGCCAATGCAGAAATTACCCCCTGCGACCCCCTGGACCGTCTGAGCGGTGTCTAGCCAGCGCCCCCTACCTCGAACACCGTGGTAGGAGTCTCCGCCCTCTCTCGCTCCGGTCTGCATCCCTTCTCACCCCTCCGAGCCAAGCCTCGAACCACGTCGACCTTCCCCCTCCGCCTACACTCGACGGGGGTGCAGTCTAGCCAGTGACTATAGTCCTCCAGCCATGCCAACGTTATATCGTGCGTCAGACCGAAGACTACATGGCATTCTCCCTCGAACCTGGACTATATAGCGTTTTAGCGAAAGCCCGAAAGCCCATCGACGAGACGTCGTCGTCGTCGTCGTAGTCGTCGTCATCGTCGTCGTCGTCGTCGTCGTCGTCGTCGTCGTCGTCGTCGTCGTCGTCGTCGTCGTCGTCGTCGTCGTCGTCGTCATCGTACTTCTGTTCGTCACCAAGCAAGAGAAGCAGGAAGAAGGTAGAAAGGTGGAAATTTTCTATATCATCTTCCTCGAATTTCTCAAAGACGTCTGGAATACTATTGAGATATGCAAATTATTGGAGACTTGTAGCTTCGAGAATGTTCCTTGCTCGACAATTTTCTTTCTTTTTCTTCCTACCAGTCAATTGCATTTGAATAAAAGTTTTTCTAATGTTTTGAGATTATTATAAAAATTTAACTACTTTAATCGTTGATATCGTGTGACTCTATTTGTCCTTTCCACTCGTTCTCTTCCTGTAGCTCCTCGTAGCGTGACTGAAAGCGATTAGAGCGAGCTCTACCATGGGAGAGGGAAGAAGTTTAGTCTCGATTTGATTGGGGTAGGTCTCAGACGTATAGTCGACGCTATAATATGGCTCCTTCCACAAAGAGTGGTGGCAAGGTCAGTGACGAGGGACTTGCCGTTAATTAACGTCTTGCCATTAAATCATTTCGAAGAATCTTCAGGGAGATGACCAACCGTGAAGCGACGATTCTATGCTCCCCGTTCATCATTGTCTCTTTCTCGCCATCGTCGTTAGCTAGCCCTTATCAAGAAACTCGATATTTTATGATCAGCTTCACGATGAACTCTATTAACGCATTTACACGCATTTCTGGGACAAATGAATAACGACCGGCTCTTATTCTTCTTGATTTAAGAAGAAAATTTAACGGATTTAAGAAGAGACCCAAAGAGCCAACGGTAAAATGTCAACAATAAATTTCTCAACAAGATGTCTTGATACGTCAGCTTCGTGTTTTCCAACGATTAAGCTATTTAGATATCGCTAAGCGCGATGTCGCTTGAAAAGTTCTTTTCCGGTTTTTATCGTATCTATTAGAATCTTGACTTATCGGGGCTATTACGAGTGCCTATCGTACCTCGATAAGATAAAAATGAGATAAAATATTTTTTTTCTTTCGATCGTGATTCCTTCCTTTTTTTACATTTTTTTTTCTTGACTTGAAAATTTACTGAAAAATATCGGAACAAACGGATGAAATAATAACCGTAATAGGCGAGACACGCCTGGCGATGATAATTATTCGCATTGAAATGGCGTACGGATATCTAAAGTAATTACTATTCATTTTGCGTTGAAAAGGATCGAAAGTACAACGAACCGACGGGGAAGCTTATGGAAAATCCCACAGGAGTACCATGGTGACACAATGTTCCAGACGTCGCGTTGTGTTTCCAAATCCTCGCGATGCCGATATCGAATTCATTTAGTTATCCAGCGATCTGTGAAAAATACACCGTCGTTAATCAAATTTCTATCGTATCTTGCTCGATATCATAAATGAACGTACGATCGAACGTACGTTCGAAAACGAAAAAACTGAGGAGGATGCGAGCTGGCAAAGGCTGGTCCCGTTAACAAGGTGGACAAGGGAAAACTTACGTTCTCGGGAGACTTTGGAATCGAGCTCCACCCCTATTACGTGTGCCACGATTAGTCGAGGGCCAGACCGGGCCAGATGGTTGTCGTAGGTTAGTAATCGATAAAAACTTATTTTCCGCCTACGTGAACGATGTAGCCGAGCTCGATTCTCCTACGAGCCATTCGAATGAATCATGCTTCTTATCGAAAATGCATGCTAATACAATTTAAATCCTTATCATAAGCCGAAACGTGACGTTACACTTTTTGAATTTCCGTCAATTTGAAATTGTCGCGCCTTGGCGATCCCTCCAACCATTCCGCAAGTAGTAATACGCAAATTTGTGACGTCATTCGCTCGTACTCGTCCGTAATCGCGTGCACGCGTGCACGTGAAAACGTAAACTTATTTCCCTTACGCACGCGCTTCTCTTCGTTTCTCTTTCTCGCTTGCTTCGTGGTATGCGCAGCCGAACGAACGAAAACATGCCACTTTCCAAAAATAACGGCCGCGTGAGTCAACCGTGGAGTCTAAATAGGAGCTCCGCTACATTTAGAGCTCCTATCTGAATTGTATGTGGTGCTCAACGCGCCAAATAATCCCGATAATACGTATTCGTCCGAGTACGACGAGGAAAAAAGCGCGCGCGCGTGTGAGAGAGAGAGAGAGAGAGAGAGAGAGAGAGAGAGAGAGAGAGAGAGAGACGTCACCATTTCGATACAATATATATTCATCGATCGAACGTATTCTATCGTCAACGAGCAACTCTTTTCCTTTTTTTTCATGTCGAAACATGAAGAAAAAGGAAGAACGTAGAAAAGAAAGAAAAAGAGATGAAAAAAGAAAATGCGTGCGACCTTGTACGCACGAGGTATACGCTCGAGTCACGTCACAACATCGTTTAGGTTTATGAGATACTAATATGCAAAAAAGGCGTCACGGCATGTCGCCGTTTTTTGAAGGTTATTGCATCTTTCCATGAAAGACATGATTATCGTGTTATCATGAGATATTGTACGGTACCTATGAATTTCCCATGTTTTCGAAGGCATCGATTCGTAAAGTCGGCTGTCCATAGAAATTTGAGGTTAACAACATATCGATGCGTTTGTACTTCGTACCTGATGCATTTCGTACTGATCGGCACGTGCCTGGCTGACCGACCAATGAGAGAGAGGAATAGGCTCAAGAACGCAACTTGGAACAGCCTCCTTCCGTTACATAAGAATTCGATATTAAAGTCGTGTATATATGTATGCATCTTTGAAAATAACCACGATAAGATATTTTCTAAAATTCTTGGATGATGACCAATAATGAATATTATTGCAAAACAACAAACGCCCGAAGTTTACGTCGTAAAATGTGAAAAGATTTCCCGTGCTATAAAGTAAGAAAGAGACAGAGATAAAACAAATATATATATATATGCGTATAGAGGGCAAGAGAGGAAGAAAAACATGCAAATAAAAAGGAAGAGTAGTAGGAAGGAATAGAAAAGGGAGATAAAGAAGGAGAAAGAGAAAGAGAAAGAGAGAGAGTTATACCTGTCCCTGAGGAAAACTCAATTCGCGGCCACTTTGACGCACCCTCCCATTTGGATGGATACGCACTATTACAAGTATACAAGGTATATATTCCTCTGCATCCTCTCTCTCTCTCTCGTCTTTGTCTCTCCTTCCTTCCCAGACTCTCTCTCTCTCTCTCTCTCTCTCTCTCTGTCTGTCTGTCTGTCTGTCTGTCTGTCTGCCTGTCTGTCTCTCTCGCACTCTACGAAGATACACGAGCAAGCGACACGAACACAGAGAAAGTCTGGCGCACACAGACAGGCGGATATCGCGACGGTGGTGGCGGCAGCAGACACGTGCGCGTGGGACCGGCAACAATTCCTGACCAAAAAGCCGGAGTCACCCTCGCTGGCCCCCCTCGTCCTCCTCTTTCCCCGGCACGCAGGAGTGTCTGGCTCCGACGACCGTCATCAGCGTGGCATCGACGGAACCGAGGGGCTCGGAACACCCGGCGCATTGGCGTGCGCGCACCGCATCGGGGGAACGCCGCCGACATTACAGGGAGGAGAGGACAGAGAAAGAGAGAGAACGAGGGAGAGAGAGAGAGAGAGAGAGAGAGAGAGAGAGAGAAGCGGCCTGGACGAGGCTACGTACTCGTGACGTTGCGTCTAGACGCCCCCTCTACCTCAACCCGAAACGACGCCCACACAACGAACCCAGCGCCGAGGGAACTTTTCTCTCTCTCTCTCTCTCTCTCTCTCTCTCTCTCTGTCTCCCTCTCTCTGTCGTGCAGCATGCACGTAAATCACCGACCGTCGGACCTCTTTGTTTCTAACTCATCTCCACAGATGGCGACGCAGGCGTTCGGCGCTCTTTCCAAGTAAACGCGCGAATTTGCCCCGAGCAATGTAATGTCCTCCGACTTGATTTTCCGCCGTTTCTTCGACGATCCTTCTAATCATACGTATATTTTTTTATTTCCTCTCAGACGACGTAGTGACAGAGAAGCAAAAGAGCAAAGAATGGGACGAGTAAAATGAAAACATATATATGATGCAGGTAAACAGATTAGTTAGCATTTTTGGTTAACTTTGCATCGCAAGATCGATGCAAAGTTAATCTTTTATACGAAGATTAATGTCTATTTTATTAAGACGATAGTGGTACGCCTTAACGAGTCGATCTTTATTAGCGACGTCGTTTGCTTTTATGCTCGATTTTGCTATTAAGGGCGATCTCGTTAGAAGGTTAGAATGCTCGATATCGAGTGTCATTTTCGTTAAACGTTTTTATCGCTTTCTTTATGTCAATGCTTCTCGACTAAACCACGATCTATATATATAATATATATATATATATATATATATATATATATATATATATATATATATATATGTATGTATGCGTAACGACCGACCCTTGAGGACGGTCGTAAATAATAAAGCACTTTTTGTAAATGTTTTTCATGTAGACGACGTCATGCGACAAGCTAATAGACGATAAGATGAACAAGTATTTGAAAATATTATTGAAAGTATTAGAATAGAAACCCGTTGAACCGGTATCGATCGTAATCAGGTAAGATTGATCATAGACAATAGAAATAACCTCACATTGATTATTTTGCGACGTGTCGCCTTTCAATGCGAAATTTGTTCACCCTCGAGAGCGAGAAAAGGAAGAAAGGAAGGATGGATGGATGGAAGAAAGGAAAAAAGAAGGAAGAAATTTGCGACGCATTTTCAGCGACCTTGAAGATCGCCAACGGGCGGTCCTTCCTTTCGAGGAAAGTAATTTTGCTCGAAGGTGAAGTAAAGTTTGGTAAGGGGAAGTGCGTAGTTTCCTTGGCGGTAAGCACGCGGGCTAATTAAATTTCATCGAGCTTGGCTCGATACGCTACCACCAGCACGGCAGTTCGTCGTGGAAAACAGGAAAGGAGTTTTAAATACCCTTTGTCATTAAAGCGCAAGGTAAAGTTCGTAATGGGAACTCGTGAAGCGAGGATTACGAGATTACCAGATAGACTCGTCGAAAGAACGACCATTGAACGGTATGCCGTTTCAAAATTATTTCTCTTTTATGCACACCATTTCTATGGAGCTTAGCGACTTCGAGAGAAAAAACTAATTTTCTATTTGAATTTACTTTTCCTATCGATACGAGTTTTCTCCTATTTTAGCTCGAAATACAAGGCGCCATGAAACGTTTAGCTTAACGATCGTCAGTCTCGTAATTCGATGATCGGTTCGTTCGACGTACACATACCCGAAGCATCAGGCACGAAGGAGACTGGCACGAACACGAGACAAAGTGTCTCATGAGCTTTGTTGACTTTGTCTTCCTCCTTCTCTTCTTCTTCTTCTTCTTCTTCTTCTTCGTAGTCTTTTCCTGTTCGTCTCGTCTTGCTTCAACAACTATGTTGTCTAATAACGATCGAATCAACGTCGTCGAGCGCGTATTTATGACGATCTCTCGCGGTGTGCATGCTCGTAAAAGAACGACCGTCCTCCAAAGGCCACGTCTCACCCTCTCTTTCCTCTTCCTTTTGCTCCTCTAAATGCTTCTCCTTCGTTCTCCTTAATAAATAAGACGACGTCGAGAGCTCGTACTCTTCCTTTCCTTCATCCTTTTTTTTTTAGCGAGAGAAAAGTGTGTGCGTCTTGTGAGACGCGCGGTCAGTATATGTATTTTCTTTTCTTTCTATTTATTTATCTCGTACTCATGATCGTTCAAACAAACGTTAATAATAAACTATTTTACTTTTCGGCAACGAGTTCAAAAATGATCATCTCCTTTCCGCAAGACGATAACCAGCAAATGTTCAACCTTCGACTACCTATGTAGTATGATCTCAAAGCGACAACTTGAAAACATGTAATGTTCTTACTTTATCTCTTCTTTATATATATGTATATATATATATATATATATCCAGAGATGAGCTACGCGGTGTCGTTTCATGCGTGCTGCGGTGAGACACGTATTTTGATGATCTCACTTAAAAACACAGCTCGAAGGAATCCTTCTCGAGGGTGAAGAATTGGAAGATTTCGAAAAGGAAAAGGGAAACTCTTCTCCGAAGAACGGAGAGAGATAGAGGTACTTTTGAACGGTGAGGAATAGAAAGACCGGTGAAAAGGAGGGACGAGCAAACTTTCTTCGTTTTTTGATTAATTTTAGTCGACGACCAAAAGGCACGTTTCTAAAATGGTCCCCATTCTTAGTTTTTCGTGTATATAACGCGCGAGTTTACGTCGTGAGCATGGCTACAGTACACGCGCCTCTTAATGGATACGTTGTGTTTATTGGATACGTTGGAAAAATTTGAAAATTATTTTAATAAAAGTAAGGCTCGACAGTTTTCCAGAAGCACGCGATTATTTTCTTTGCTGGTTGACATTAAGCCAAGATGCTTATTATCCCTCCTGAGTCGTACGACGCAACCCTTGCTTCACCCTTCGTCTTCCCACCTCTCTCTCTCTCTCTCTCTCTCTCTCTCTCTCTCTCTCTCTCTCTCTCTCTCTCTCTCTCTCTCTATCTCTCTCTTTACGTTACAAAGAAAAAGAAAAAAATGTAACCAGATGGCTTTTGTTTAGTCTGGATCCGTAGCCCTCCTAACGTGGTTTATATGTAGTTGCACGAGTCTCTCCGTGTACGGAGTGTGAAACCGCCTCTTGAAACGCTATTATTTTACATCCTGTATTACGATTCTCTCTCTTTTCCTTCTTATTTTCTGTTGATTGACAAAAAGCTTGATCGACTTTTTTAGCCGAACGAACCGTATTATCTTAACCGCTCCTACCCTCTTTTTCAGGCCATTCAAATGCGAAACTTGACAATGAAATGTCCTCGTAGTTCGGGAGAAGCAACGTTATACTTCCAAGCTTCTTCTTCTTTCTCTTCTTAAGTCGGAAGAAAAAGTAAAAGCTTCGGTTTTCCTGCTAAATTTCATCGAGCGGATTGTGAGATGCGCAACATAAATGAAAAAATAAAGTCAAGTTATTCGGCACGAAGGCATCATACATCACAGTTTTGCACCAACTAGAGAAGAAGGGATATTAGTCACCAGAATATTAAACACATTACACCGATGAAGATGAACGAATTTCTTTCTTTTCTTCTTTTCTCCTAGATTACGTTTGTCCTTTCGATTTATGGATAAGCGCGATGCATCAAAACGAACCTTTTGTGGAAAGAATAGTACTTGCTATTCTCTTTGAAATGAAAAAGAAAATCGAAATTCGATACTTTAAAAAATGGAGAAAGATCGTGGATTAAATCGTACGATTGGTGATGACAGCGATCCACGTGTCAGAGAATAGTAGAATCATACTCATGTATATACAAACGTTGGCTAGATGGCCAGTAAACGGCAACAGCCGTGCAACAACAACGAGCAAGCGCGTTGAACTTTGTATAAAACGCAATTAACATTAACTTGCGACAATAATTTTGTCGCATTAACAATTTATATCTCGTTCCCAGTTACTCGTCGCAATGCGGGTGCGACAAATTATTGCAAGAAAGGAGCCACGTGACGATCTGGCCTTTTGTTCGGCTCGCCGGTCACCATCTTTTTTTCTTATTCCCCGGCTTCTTTCTCCGACACGATTATCTTTATTATTATTAATCGAAATCGAAAGAGATAATGAAGAGAGAGAGAGAGAGAGAGAGAGAGAACAATCGTAGAATTCTTCTTGAGGAGCTATCGGTAAGAGCGCGACATCTGTAATGGCAGATCTCAATGGTTCGGTCTTTTGCCTAGCGTAAAGTGAAAAAAAAAAAGAAGAAAAAGGAAAACCGTAACAAAAATGTCTTTGTCAGGTCCCCGCGCATTCTTCGTCAGGCCGACAATTACATTCCACGCATCGCTTTGAGCTCGCTGTCCACCCCGCCCGCATATGTTTCTCCCTCTTTCTCTCTCTTGCTATCTCATTCTCACTCGTTCTCTCCGTTTGTTCCTCTCTGCCTTCCTACCGACCACGCATCGTCACGTTTTGCTCTTGCAAAATTTCAATACGCTTTACAAGGTGCCGGACAGTCGGATGGCAACATCAAAGAGATCCCGCGCGTATTTTGCGTTTTACTACCTTGAGAGAATTTGTCTTTTCGATACCTGACGCATTGCTCTCACCTTTGATTCGGCGGAAATGAAAAACGAACTTAAAAAAATGGACGAGAAAAAGGAAAAGAGGAATTTTGAAACATTTCATTTTTAGTTCCTTCGTTTCCACAATAATTTTATCGAAACTTTTCTTCAACATGTTCTTTTTTTTCTTTCAAATATTTAAAAAACGATATGGTATTTCGTTTGCAATAGTCATTCCACGTGAATTTAGCGATAACGGCATCATGCTTTCGACGAGAAGCAAATCGCAGTTTATCTAAACGACGAGCGCTGCGTTGGTCATCTTGAGGTCGTTGCACCATTGTTTACTCATATACGTTTATTGCTGTATTTTGTTCTCTCTCTCTCTCTCTCTCTCTCTCTCTCTCTCTCTCTCTCTCTCTCTCTCTCTCTCTCTCTCTCTCTCTCTCTCTCTCTCTCTCTCCTACATAGCGAAACAATGAATCGTTTATGCACACTCGTACCTAGACTAAAAGATTCGAAGAGATGAAATGTTTTCTATCAAACATGTTGTCCTGTAGCATCGTACTATGGTATTAATATCAATTGTTTCTAGAGAAATTTCAAATAAAAAAGAAACACTATATGCATACTTTGTATACGTTGAAAATAATTTCTTATTGGAATTTGATGATAATTATCAAAGAATCTTTGTAGACAAACTTAAACTTCTTAGCAGTATCTTTACGCTCATCGTCCTTTTCGTTTGCTCGTATTTTTTTTACGGCCACTCGTAGGATCGAGCGTGGAAGAACGATGAAGAAAAGAGGGGACGGTTAAGAGATTTTGGACGAGTGCATCGGCGAACTCATAGAGTGGGAGTTCGCTACGACATTGGTTGCAACTTGTCTGCTCGCAGTCTGAGTGCTGCTACTGCTGCTGGTGATGGTGGTGGCGGCAATGCTTCTCTCTCTCTCTCTCTCTCTCTCTCTCTCTCTCTCTCTCTCTCTGGGGTTGGAGAAGCACAAGAGGAAAGAGAGAGAGAGGGTGGCAAAGGGGTTGGGGTGACTCCGTCTAGACTAACCCCCGATTCACCCCAGCAGACAAGCCAACCAAACTGTTCGAGTGAACTGCTCCGTTCTCTCTCTCTCTTTCTCTCTTACTGTTCTGCTCGCACCCCCTTAAAAAGTTAAAATACTCTGTCCTCGTAGCTCTGCCACCCTCCTGCCGGGAATCCAGCAGCCCTAGCACCCCCTCTCCACTCCTTCAGATATTATTATTACCATTTCTAGTAGACACCTCTTTTCGCTTCTTCTCCTTCTTTTTCTTCCTCTTCTTCTTCTACTACTCATCTTACTCCTACCATCTTCTCTTTACCTCTCATTCTTATTCTTCCTCTATTCTTTCCTTTCACCCTCTTTTCTCTTCCTAACTCTTTTTCCCTTCAACCTCGTCCATCTTGGAATTTATTTCGCGACGACGTGGCGTGACTGAGTGCACCGTCTTTCAAATTGTTTTAAAGGTAAATGCATTGTGTCCTTCCTTTTCTCTTTTTCTTCGAACGAAAAATCTGTCATCGTCTTATCGATGTAAAGAAGAGATTTTTGATACGTTTTCAAAATGTACTCTCTCAATCCTTAGAATAATTTTATTGTCATTTGCATGCTCGAACGAATCATCATTTGGCTCCATTTAAGACGAATTAATTCTTTGCAAGTAGATCCTCTTTTTATTGCCGATGTCATCGCCTCGAGAATGCATACAGGTCTCTATCTCTGTCTGGCTAAAACGAGTCCCCTTATATACGACGATTCTTATATTTAACGATTCGACTCATTCGTTGAACGAATTAGAATCTAATTTATCTCCCTTTACAAAATTATAATCTTTACGAAGTGGTACTTAGGAGAGTTACTTGCGTCAAGGTTCCTCTGTCCGTATTCCAAAAAGCCCTCTTGGCCTGTCACGTGACTCCTTTTTATTACGATACTCAAAAGTGCGAGCTATAAAACGGGTTCTATTTTATCGAGTCAAGCTTTAGAATCAAGGAATATTTATTCGAATGACATACTCTCTCTTACTAAAGTAAAACTTTGTCCTTAGGAAGGAAGTAAAAATTTGGACCGATTCAAGTATGAAAGGAGTCGTCCTAATCTCTACGTAAAAACCAAAAGAAATGAGAAGAAGAAACGTGAAGGACGCGATTAGAGAACGGCAGGCCTGGTCAATTCTCTGCATCTGTATCCGAGTCCGTGAGCTCGAAGCAGAAAAGAGAGATAGAAAGAGGTGCGTGTGCAGCCGCGAAGCGGAGAGACCGCGCAGCGTTGCATTTAAACGACGATAAGTCTCTCGAGGCTTTGAAGACACCGGTCGAGAGTGACGAGAGGGGCAAGGGGGGGTTCAACGACCCGTTGACAGCCAGACGGGCGGACGCAGGCCAGACCGGTGCATCACCCCGCTCGTTCGAGGAAGGAGGGATCTAAAGTGCAAAAGAGAGACAGAGAGAGAGAGAGAGAGAGAGAGAGAGAGAGAGAGAATGAGAGATAAAGAGGAGGACGGCTAACGAAGGAGGGCCGGAGGGCGGAGTATATCGTCGTTATTATCGCCATCGACTTTTATCGCCAGACGATAACTCCCGACTCCTGCCGGTTACCTAGCTTCTGACGATGCCTTTTTCTCCTGCTCCTTTTTATTTTTTTCCCCTACTCACTCTCTCTCTCTCTCTCTCTCCTTCATTCCTTCCTTTACCATCCTTCTATCCGCTTGTTTTCTTCTTTTGCGATCCCCTCGCTTGGCCGTCGTTAACACTGCCTTCTTTCCCTCCCTCCCTTTCTCGTTCTCTCTCTCTCTCTCTCTCTCTCTCTCTCCCTTTCTCTCTCTTGCTCTTTAATATATCTCTCTGGGTGCTTTCTCGATAGCTTATCGTGACTGTCGAAACGTAGAAAAGAAACGGAAGAGTGAAAAAAATATCCACCGATCCCTTCGAAATGATTTTATTCGGATGTGGCGTTAATGTATCCGTCCAAACAAGGCAGGTTTCTTTTCTTTTTTCTATTTATTCGCGTGGTTCTTTTACATTCGTTTGTAGATATACGTAAAAGAATAAGTATAAAGCTATAGAAACGGCGTTGAACCGATAAAGATGAAGGATGAAGCCCCTTCCGAACGATTTGATCGGATTCCGTGTTTGATCGTCGATAATCCAATTTGCGCTCGACGCTCTCGCTGAGCTTTCGCACATAGAGGGTGGAATCGTGAAAGAGATACGAAGGGGGTGTTAGGCAGCTTGGCGATGGTGCATGTATTTTTCAACGATCTCCTTGCTGTGTCTGCCTCGTACAACTGAGTCGAATAGATGCTTCCTGTCATGGGGGAAAACCCGTCCAATTTTCTGAAATCATGCAAACCACCACCACCACCACCATCACCATCGCCGTCGTCGTCCTCGCCATCTTCTTCGTTTTAGCACGACAGGGATAAAGAAAGGAGCTGGAATTTCTTCTTTTCACTGTAATGTCTCGTCGTACCTCTCGCAAGACAGAAAATGAAAAAAACCAAGATGGAAACCGATTTTTCTTTACCTTCTTGGAAAACTTGTCAGTTTTCTTCCTTTGACTATGTGTTTCTTGAGATCCGGTATTTTGTTTCATGTCATCTAAGATTTGATAGGGTTTTTTTATGTCTTTTTTTCTTCTCGATGGCTTGATACTAAATGCATTCTCGATCTGCAGGATTAGGATCGTAAAGGGGTGCTTTATTGGGTGCTTACTCGCATCGATACGGTATCGTTCAACAGGTGCACTTATCGCATGTGCGAAACTATAGCCGGTAAGAATAAAGGTGGGTGCGCGATCGCACGAAACGGCCCGTTATTCGCTCGCTATAGAGAGAAAGAGAAAGAGACAAAGAGAGAGAGAAAGAGAGACAGACTCAACACTTTCGTGCTATGCTCGATCGTGGGGATAACGTGAGAGAGATAGAATTTGGTGATCGTTACCTCTTCGTTAATTGCCGCTACGATAACGCTTTATTAATTATTTCTCGAGTGCACCTACTTCTGGTTCTCGAATAAAATAACAAATTGTCTTCTTTGTTTTATTCTCTCTCTCTCTCTCTCTCTCTTTTTAATTCGTATATGAGGCACATCAGTTATACTCAGACGCATTGAGAAGATATGAAAGCAGACTCGTGCGTGACGATTACGATCGGCAGGTGCAAATGCAAAAAAAGTAGCCACAAAAATTCGAATTGACTTGAAAGAGGAGCCATCTTTGCGTTACGTTTACTATTTTCTTATTCCTCTTCTTTTTTAGATAGCCTCCGGTATTCGATGGAATAATAACAGGAGAATCCGATCCAACGACTTGGGAGACTCGTTACCGCAGGAATTATACGATGTTGGGTCCGTAGGAGTAAAAGTTAATACACGTATAAAAGGGACTCGAATGCATATGTAATACCAGTAACTTTTCATATAAAGATGAAATACAATTTTCGGATATTAGATGGATGGAAAGAAAAGCCTCCCTTTCCTGTCGCTTCTCCTCTGATCGGATCTTCGTATGCAGCCATCTTCGTGTAATGAGTCCCGAGGTAATCGATATTATTTGTGAATTAATATCCATATAAATATTCGTCTAATTATTATCCTTATTTAATATTACATCTCTCTTTTATTTTCTTAAAAAATTCTACAAGATTTTCACTCGAAGCAACCTTGATATTCTTCGCATGCGGTACGATCAAGGCTATTTGATCTTAAGGCCCTCCGAGCAGTTTCAGAAAGACAGAAAGGGGAAGAGAGACGATGCACGCTGAGTCGATGGCCAAGCACGATGGCCAAGCACGATGCCCTTAAGTTGCCTCCTTCTTTGCCTCTTCCTTCTCCTTCTCTTTCTACGTAAGTACGTTCATACGAATGGATGGAGGAAGGAACAGCGACTGTGACTGACAGAGTTGAACGCGCGAGCGCATTCGGCCACGGACGGAAAAAGAATGAGTCGAGCACGCGAGCCCGAGTCGAATGGCTTCGTTGAATGGGTTTAAACGGGCGCGTCGCGTCCCGTGAGAAATGAAAATCACCGACGGTGACGAGGCTCGTGTCTCGCTTTCAGCCGCTCGCATATTACCCGGGTATCCGCTTTATTATTTATGAAATATGGCCAGCTATATGAGAGAGTGAGAAAGAAGAAGATAAACGTACGTGGTTGTACGATGAGGAACTAGTCGTTGTCGACTGAACGACTTTGGTAAAACCGGAGAAGAAAGAGGAAGAAGATAAATAGGAGAGACCGTGCTTGAAAAAGAGCTAACACAAATTTGCCGATTCTTTTATTTACCTATTTATTTATTTTTTTTTTCTTTTTTTTTTTTTTTTTTTTTTTTTTTTTTTTTTCCTATATATCTTTCAACTCAGATCATTTTTCCTTTCTAATGAAAAATAATTCTAAACAGCAGGTCAACGAGATAGAAAAATCGAAGAAAATGAAATGCCAATTTCAGGAAAGTAGAGGAAGAATTCACATTAGGAAGGAGCATACCTTACATATTTAAAGCTAACATTAAGCTACTTCACAGAACAACGAGTCGAGTTCGATTCTTCGTGTCACGATCAAAGTTCAAGTCGAGACTTACACGTCGATTGTGTCTCGGGACCATCCCTGTTCTTTCTCATACATATGTATATACATACATACGTACGTCTGTTCGTTGTCTGTTGCCCCAGCGCACTCGAAGAGAACGCATAGCCGTCTGGCCCCGGTAAAGGGTCTCTGACCGATTATCACTTGGTCTTTATGGTCTTTGAGGTTCTTTTAAACCTCCGTCCCGTTTCTCCGCTCCTTAACCCTCCCCTCCCCCTTTCTCTTCATCTTCGTCCCTTCATCCTTGTCGGCCTTCTCTCGTTCTCTCACATGCACACATACGCACGTACGCACGCACGACGCAGCATGCACGCATGCATGTCAGCTCGCGTACGCTTCGCGTTTTTGTCTTTGTTCTTTCATCGACCGATTCTCCTTTCCCTTCGTCTCGTGATCCAGCGGCAGCTTCTTTTTTGTTTTTCTTTTTGTTAGCCACGACCCACAGTGACTGTCTTTTACGTTCGGCATTGCGAAAAGCGTTCCTCTCGCTTTTATAATTTTTTAATTCTATTTGAAATTTTTCAATGGTTTCCAAATGTGTCTGTAAACATTTTTTAAAGCTTCGATATAACACAAATCTTACACAAAATTTATTTACCATAGTTGAAAAAAGCTATTCGGTTGTTCAAGCAGCGAACTAATACATTTGTAATAGATAGGTCAAAGAATTTAGAAGAATATAATAAATGATCGATGTAATAAGAAGTCCTTTTTACGCGATTAAAGTTAGATAGTTTGTTATGAATGGTTGGTAACTCATGTGCTTGGTATTCATGTACATGTGTGCAATGTGGAAGCAAGCAAGAGAGTTTTTGTCGCCTACCTTGGTATTTAAAGCAGGTCTTTTCCAAGATATTATATAGGTTAGTTTGTCGACTTATATAGGTCAGTAGTATCCGCGCGTATGTAGGTTAAAGCCTTCATCGCCGAGCTCGATTCGAGGTATTCCCGTGGAATTGTCCTGGAAAATTTGTGCGCAAATAAGCGATAGAGATTTTTTCCCCTCTATTTTGGTATTAAAAGGAGCTTTTACCCAAGAAATTATATAAGTAAATGGATCAATTCCTTTAATCATGATTTATATAGGTTAATAGTATATAGGTTAGGATCTCGTTTCTCATCATATTCTTTTCTTCTTCGAGAAACCAATAGAATCCATAATAAATATTCCAAATTATTTACGAAACAATATTCTTTTGAAACCATTACAAGAATATATGGATTTACCATTAATGAATTAAATGTATTTTTTTTTATTCGCGATTATCGAGATTAATTGGGAATCTTTTTGACTCGCGAGGTTTATAAGATAGAGGAAGGCCCTACGTTCGTATCGCGATAATTAAAAGCGTATATATTTTAATTATTTTCATAGAAGTAATAATAGTCGTGCGTACTCCATCGTCATAATTCGAATTAATAAAATTATTTAAGATCGTTCCTCTATCAAATTTCATATTACAAAAGGCTGATTTTTAATAAAAGCTTGAGAAAGTAATAATTTACTTGTTGGAACGTAATTATCGAAAGTGGACGTAGTGCGCATGCCCGGCGTAGTGTTATCGTTTTGCCGGTAAAAACTACGCCATCGGTTGGTTTGTGCTAGAGTTCCGCGTATCGTTCTCATCAATTACAGGTAAATTAGCATATTTTTTTCTAACGTACACCTTCTTCCTCCATATCTATCGATTTCTTAAAACGCTTTTTTTAACACGTATCGTTAGCAAGTCGGACCATCGTCGCATTTAAGGGTTATTCGAGAAAATAAAATCGGCTTCTTGGCTTTTTCCCTGTCGTACTTTTACATCGTACTTTTTTCTCTCTCGAATTTTTTGTCCTTATTTTTACGATATCGATACTTTTCTCACCTTTTAACGATCGATCACATTTTGCCTTAATACCACTGCTCGATCTTTTACGGCTTTATATTTTCAACTTCGGATTTATCAATAATGCATTGCAGTGAATTTTAATGATAAATATATCGTAGTGATTATGAAATTCATTATATGTACAAGTTATAGGAAAAAATTAGATCGATTGATTATTTCGGAATAGTTGTGTAAACACTTTTTCGGGATAATAAAGGATCGACGGTTTTTTTTTTTTTTTTTTTTTTTTTTTTTTTTTTTTTTTTTTTTTTTTTTTTTTTTTTTTTTTTTTTTTTTTTTGTCGAATAGGTTAGGAGCAAAGTCTTGATCGACGAATGTAGTCCGATCGACTACAATCGAAAGAAAGCTCATCGAATGCGACTAATAATATTATACGATGCCTAGCCTATAGTTAATTTATATGCGGCAACCTTCACGTAGATAGATCATCTGCCTCTGTATTACTTGCGATCTATCGCTATAATATTTCGGTACGTTTATAAAATATCTTTTTCTAAATGTATCTACGCACTATACAACTTATATTACGTGCTATTAATTATACTTCAAGAAATATAATACTTCTTTAAATCGAAATTCGGTCGAAGTATTTACTATTCCAATTAAATTCAGGATTCATCTATTCTTTATAATTTTTGCGTGATATAGATCTTAAAGAGAGGATTTAGAGGAGAAAGTGAGCGATGAATAATCGTAAGAATTGTTATTGTTATTGGTGTAGGTATCAACCGTGAAATTTTATCCAGTGACCTCGAAGAGGATGACGCGTGGACCGGCTCGAAAGGTCGTCGAAGGTTGATAATAACGGGAATCGGTTGGACGGTCCTCTCACCACTTAACTGCTGCCTACGTTTCTTTAAATAGAGCGTAGTTCTCGGGTGACCGTGTCGGTTCCGCGAACTCGCCGGCCGATTCCAAGTACGTCGCTATGGAATGTCGCTGGCTTTGCTAATACATTTTTGCATTTGCTATCTCTACCAGCACTGAACGAGAAAAGGAAGAGGAAGTGGAAGAGGAAGACTACTCTCCCACCTTCAACGAGCCGATTCGCCTCAGGCGTTTCTATCGACGCGAATACTTACCGTCGTTGCATGAGTTGCTTCTCTCCCTCCCTCTCGCTCTCCCCCCCCCCTCTCTCTCTCTCTCTCTCTCTAAAGATGACCCCACGAATGGAAACGTAGACTCGAGACGGAGGTGATCCTCCTCTTCTTACGATTACGAGTCCGTACAGCAAGGTCAAAGTACGTTTATCGGCAAGAGATAGGATTTCCTGCTGTCGTCTGGCCAGACGAGGATTGTATTGCCAATATTTATTGCATACAGAGTGTGAACCGTGTAATACGATCAATTGGGAATTGTTTTTCCCGAGGAATTTGCATCGTCGACCAAATTCTTAGGTAACTTATAGATAATTTCTTTTTTCAAAATTATCAACCAAGTCAAGATATTCATATTACATGATTTGTTTTTTATATATTTTAACGAGTGTCTCATTTCAATTAAATCTATCGTTTCATCTTGATGAGTTTTTTTTAATATTCGCTCAACGTCGAAGCTAATGATTGCATTGATATTTTTTTAGAGACTCGTCAAAAGAGAGAAAACCGATGGAATCCTTCAATAAGCAAGAAGTTATCGAGACGTGGTACTTCTCGTCCGGTTGAATTCTCTCTCTCTCTCTCTCTCTCTCTGTCTCTTAGTCGCAGTGACGTTCTCGTTTTCTAAAGAAGGAATAATAGGAGCTGTGACGTCGATACCACCGGCTCTTAGAAAGGGTAGTAAAGGAGAGGGAGGGAGGCATTCGAGGGGTGAGAAAACAAAGGTTTTCATCCGTCGAGACCCGTAACCAAGTACGCATATCGTGTCGTGCGACTCCTGATATATTCCACAATTAACCTTACTAATAAATTATTGCTCTACCGACTTCTCGTTGGTAAGAAACCAATGAGTACAATCATATCACGTGACCCCAAGCCACGTTGGATTATCCGACTGTTCGCAGTGCCCTTGAAAGCAGTCATTTATAATATTTTCTTAGATAGACGCGTTAGCTGGTCATGTGTTTCGATCAATGAACTTTCCTTAATGCCTTCTATGCGTGTAAATAGTAAGACATACAGGAATCGAAGAAACTTGGCGAAGTAAATAATGAAAATAGAGAGAGAGAGAGAGAGAGAGAGAGAGAGAGAGAGAGAGAGAGAGAGAGAGAGAGAGAGAGAGTGAAAACAAGAAAGAAACTAAGGAAGGAAGGAAAGAAGGAAGGAAAAACGAATCGGGTCGCGTTGGGTCGTTCGCCAGGAAATCAGTCAACCGGTTTCGTTGTCGTCGTCGTCGTCGTCGTCGTCGTTGAGAGGGAAAGAGACGACGTAGATGAAGAGCTTGAAACATAGAGTAAGCATAGAGAAAGAAGATGGAGAGGAAAGAGAAGAGAGGAGAGAATAGGTATCGGCGTGAGTACTTCTCCCCTCTTTTCGCGTAGCGTCTCTTTTCCTCCTTTTCTCCCTGACTCTTCTCTTTTCTGTTGTTAGTTCCCTTGTCGAGGGAACGAAAAAGAGCGAAAAGCTACGAGGGTTGCCGAGTAAAGACGAGAAGCAACGAGGAGATACGAGGAAGGCCGAGGAGAGTCGCACACCGCGGCGCTGAACGCAGTGCCATCCGATAGGCAGCACCGCTTGCTCCGTGGATCCTTCGCTTCGCTCGCTCGTACGGAAGCCCTGGTTCTCTCTTCGTGTTCTCCCACCTTTTTTCTCTTTCCCTCTCTCTCTTTTTTTCCTTCCTTCTCTCTCTGTTTTTATCAGAGAGAGAGAGAGGGAGAGAGAGACGAGCAAGCTTCCTCATTTCTCGCGTCTCTTTCTCTTTCGATAGTCGAAGTAATATTATCGTGGGCCTTGGTGCGCCTTTTTGTTGTCGTTCGTTGCTCACACGCACGCACGTACGCACGCACGTATGCACGCACGCAGCGTGAACGATTTCGCACGATATACACAAACATATACATATGTATAGGAGTAATACATAGATGCAGTGAATCTTACGCGACGCACGTCTCTCTCTCTCTCTCTCTCTCTCTCTCTCGTCTCGTCTCTCTCTCCCTCTCTCTCTCTGTCTGTCTTTCTCTCTCTTTGATCTCTCTTTCGTGGCCTGGAAAACACGGAGATTCACATGGTGTGGACGTCATCGTTGTCATCGTCGTCAACGTCATCATCGTTATCGTCAGCGTCATCGTCGCAATCTATCTTCCATCGTCGTGCTGTGATCGTCGCTGTGTATCGTTGTTGATGATCATCGCCGTCCGTACCGTTGCGTACACGCACACACATGTATTACGCATCGTCGACGTGAGGAGAACCACCCCCTCCCCTTGCAGCTCATCAAGGAGCGGACGCGTGCTGGTCAACACGGTGCGTGTACCTCTCTTTTTCTCTTGCATGCTCACATCGCACATATCTCTCTCTCTCTCTCTTTCCCACAACGTAAATCATGATTCACCTTTAGAGAGCCTGTTTGAAAACCTTTCTTGCGTTAGGAGTTTAAGCTTTGGTTGGTTCGTTCGTTCTTTCGTCGAACGGAAAGAGACACCGCTTCTTTTCTCGGAACTCTTGTCGGAACGCGAGGGAGACCGAGCATGGCCGCCTAACGCGAGGCGAGTCACTCTTCGATGTCCATCATGTTAGCTAGTCCGGTGTCTTTTTCTCTCTCTTTTCTTTCCCCTCGTTCGCTATCACTCTCTCTTGTTGCGCGCTTGTGCACACGCATTACGCACTCTATTCATCTCCCTCTACGTTAACGCGCGCGCGCACGCTCTTTCTCTCTCTGCTTTGTCTCCCTCTCGAGTTCAGTCTGTCTCTCTTCTGCCAAGATGCATTCAGTCGGTTCCTCTATCTCTCTCAATCTCGACGAAGCCGTTCGTTCCTCTTCCTCTCTCGTACCGTTACCCTCCGTCGTATTCCTTCTCTTTCTCTCCTTCTCTCTTCCTCTCCACGAGGCTCGTTCTTGTCCCCTGATCGCGCGTTTCATTCGAAAATAGAACGTCAGCGCGCGTGCCGCGCACATTTTTCCCTGTGAAAACAGCAAATTCCCTCTAGCTGGCACGCACTCTCTCTCCCTCTCTCTCTCTCTCTCTCTCTCTCTCCCTCCCTCCCTCCTTCCCTCCCTCCCTCCCTCTCTCTATCTTTCGTTTTCCGCGAAGAACGTTGCAGCCACCTTCCTTGAGAATCCTGTCACGCGCGACTCGAAACACTCGACGAGCCCTTTGTTGGCCCTCCTCTTCTTTCCCCGTTACATTCTCTTCCTTTACTCTCCTCCTCGAAGAAAATTATCTTCGACGAACGAGCCACGTGTAAAAGGTTAGAGCAAAGTTCGAGGAGATACGCAATGAATAATAACAATTTTGATGTTTTTTCTCCTTTTTCTTTTGACAAACTTTGTCTTTTATTCCATTTTTTTTATCTAGAATATTTCGGTATCTCCGTACAATATCTATTTTGTATTAATAGAATTCTCCGCAACATTCTTATTAAAAACGAAAACATCTTTTTTTTACTCTTCGAGAAATAAGAGAAGAAGTTTCAGGCGAAATAAACGTGTTCTCTTCTCTTCGTTATCGTCGAGGTTAGATCGACAACTCGCGTTTTCCCTCGCGACAAAAATTGGAGGTCCTGCTAGGTAACGCGAGTACATGACTTTTGCATTAAGAGAATAGCAGCCCGATGAAAACGGAGCAGTTTCTCTCTCTCTCTCTCTCTCTCTCTCTCTCTCCTTATTCTCATTCTCATACATAAACTGTCGACGAGTCACGACGAGTAAGTACGGTTCCCCAAAGCAACAATGTTTCTGCTCGTGCACGAGCGTACGCGCGCGCGCGCGCTACGTGCCGTTTGTAAAAATAGGTTTTTCATGATTTCTCGCTCCCTGCGAGTCGTCTATACTTAGAGCCGTTCCTCGTGTCTCCGTGTAGTAAACAAATTTCGGAAGGAAGGCATGGACCTCGCGTAACCCACACCTCTTCTCTCACTTCAGTCTCTCTTTTCCACGGGAGAATCTAAATTTATTGCCCGAGTCTTCGCTCTTGCGAAGAGATATGGAGACCTCGCGGAGTATGGAGAGAAAGAGAGATCGTGGAATCCATAAAACTGTTTACGTGAAAATAGAACTAATGGTTCGAGCTAATAAACATCATTAATAACGGTTGTACGTACGATAGAAAACAAGTATATAACTTAGCCCAGTTTGACGACGAAGAAAGAGAAAGAGAGATTGATGAGAATTGTAAAAAAAAAAGAAGAAAAAAGAAAAGAAAAAAACAAGACAAATCGATATCTTTCCTGTTTCAGGTAAATTCTATAGATGCATATCCCGAAGGAAACACGTATCTCCCGTGCCATCGGAGAGAAAAGGTTGCAATAGCAATTGACGAGATAGAAGAGAAGGAAAGAAAGAAGGAAGAAGAGGAAAGAAAAGATCGAAGAAGAAAAAGGATGCAAAGTAGCAGAGGATCCTTCGGATTTCTCGAGGATCATCGTTCTATCATTCTCGAATGCATTGATCGTCTTTGTTCGCGATGATGGAGGAAACAGAGCCGATGCTTTTCTTAATTGTCAGAGAGACCGGAGGACGCAGGTATTTCGATATCGGCTCGGTGATAGATAAATGTCAGTTTTTATTCGGATAACAAGATCCTCGGGAAGAGGAATTGGAATAAGAAGAAGAGGAAGAAGGGAGAGTCGGTGACAAGTATTGGATGTAGATCGCGAGGGGTTGTTGTCGGTGGCGGTGGTGAGGGTGGTGAATCGAGGCTCGCGTGGGCCATCACGGGGGTAGGAGTGGCCTTACTCCTGCTTCTTCTCGTCGTCGCTCTTCAGGGCGATCGCACGACTACGGCCACGGTAACATTGCCGTCGTCCGATCACCGGCCATCCCCCACGAATTCTTCTTCTTCCTCCTCTCCTCTTCTTCCTCCTTCCGCTACTTCTCATCCCCTTTCGATCAAGTCACCCTGTTTAAGATCGATTCTTCTTTTGGATTCTTCGATCGGTCGGTGGTGGTGGTGGTGGTGGTGGTGGTGGTGTCACGAGAAACGAAGATCAACATCTTTGTCCTTTTCGGTCGATGGAAATGAGGACGACTCGAGGATAACAAATACGAAAACTGCTATCGTAAGAAGTACGACGGCGACAACAACGACAACAACAACAACAACAACAACAACAACAACAACAACAACAACAACAACAAAGACGACGACGACGACGACGACGACGACGACGACAATAACGACGAGGACGACGACGACAACGACGACGACGACGAGGACGACGACGACGACGACGACGACGACGACGACAACAACGACGACGGCGACGACAACGAGGACGACGACGAGGACGGCGACGGCGACGGCGACGGCGACGGCGACGGTGACGGCGACGACGACGACAGCGACGGCTACCACAACGGCGACGGTGACGGCAACGAGAACGAGGAAGAAGAAGAGGAGGAGGAAGAGGAGGAGAACAAGAGTCCTAGCAACTCGTCTTCCTGGAAGGACGAAGGACAAAGGGGGAGGTGGAAGAGAAGAGGAAGAGGAAGAAGAAGACAAAGAGGGTGGTAACAGTGGTACCGAGCAACTCGTACTCGGTGCTACCGTTGCTGCTGCCGGTGGTGGTAGTAGTAGTAGTAGTAAAAGTAGTAGTAGTAATAGCAGTAGTAGTAGTAGCGGTAGTAGTAGTAGTGGTGTTGGTGTTGCTACTGGTGGTGCTGCTGCTACTGGTGGTAGTGGTGATGGTGGTGGTGGTGGTGTCGTCGAGCTTAGCACTACGACGACGACAACAGTCGCCGAGCCGATGTCAGCGAGTTCGTATCCTGGAGATGAGGAGGAGCTGCCGGGAGCGGAAAATCACCAGCTAGCGAAACGGCCAAGCTCTGGAGAAAGAGAAGGAAAAGGAGGGGAAGGAGGGGAAGAGGAAGTTGGAGAACTGGGCAAGGACGAGTCGACGTTACGCGAGGAGGTCAAGGTCATCGACTCCTCGCCGTCGTCGTCCTCATCCTCGACGAACACCGGGACGACGACGGTACTTTCCACCACGCTGTTACCACCACCCAATCGGGACACCTCTATGGAAGCACGTGAGTAAATTCCCCCAGCTCCTATCCTCCCCTTATACTCGTCTCTTATACCCGACTTGTATATTAAGAGAATGATTTATTACGCTAACGATAATAAAGATCAATTCGAAAAAGTCAAATGCAACGTTTTGCCACAAATCGCGAGGTCGATTTATTTTTTCGATCGGGCCAAGAATTTTATTCTTCACTTTTTACATATCTTATTTATCTCCCAACGGGAAATGACAAAGGATTGATATTTTTTTTCGCGCCTTCTCCCCCTCTCCCCTCCCCCTCTCCAATGGTACGCCGACCATTATTTTTTCTTTGTCAATTGTCTGCCGTAACGATCGAGTTAGAACTAATCTGAACTAGCACAAAACACGTGATTCTCCTTTCGAAAGATCGTTTATTTCGTATAACTCGAAATATAAAAATAAGTTGAACGCGTGCCACTAAAGAGTGACAGGGCGTTCTGGTATTCGTATAAATTTTCCTCGTGTTATCTCCGATATACATAGACTCTATAAAACACACGGTATATTTGTCGTTCGGTAATATTTTTTGACCAACACGAAACTCGTATAATCGACCGTTAAGCTAAATTTAAGAAATTTAGATATCTCCGTCGCCGCCCGCCATCCTACTGTTTTACGACCGATCGACATTAAATTTTTGAATCTTATTGAACCTTAATTGAAATGTTTCAAAAACAAGTTGTATAGCTTTGAAACACCGATTAATACGACACAATGAAAAAAGCCGTTAATAGAGAATGCGGAAATTTTAATAGAAAAATTTCTCTATATTCTCTACGCGAATGCACGGAGAAAGTCACGAAAAAGGCGGCAAAAATGAAAGAGAGTCGTGAAACGAAGGGAGAGGAGCAACGGAGCGTACGCGCATCTCTCTCTCTCTCTCTCTCTCTCTCTCTCTCTCTCGTGTGTTTTTGATTACGCTTGCACGAGCGCGTGCATGTGCACACGCATGCACGCCGTACACGTCGTCGTTCTTGCCGAGCGGCTCGTGACTTTAAGCATGAATCAGAGACGGTCGGTTATTCTTTTCGCCCACTCCCCTCGACAATCGGACTGAATTTTTCGTTAAAAATTTTCCTTCTCAATTTCATTATCTTCGGCTTTGTTTCGGGTTTGTTTTCGAAATGACGAGTAAGATAGCAATAAAATCTCTTCAAACCTCACATTACCAAGCGGGAGAACATTGGATACTTTCAACGCTTCTTTTACGTTTTCTCTCCAATTGTTAATGTTACAATATAAAAGAGCGTACCGACAAACAATAGATATTATTAAATATCGTTCGGTCCGAAGTAAATAATCGTCGATTTGCCGACAGTTACTTCCTTCTCGTATTTTTCCAAGAAAAACACAATAAGAGACTAAGAGAGAGGGAGAGAGAGAAAACACGAACGTTCTTCAAATTAGAAAGGTCACAAAGAGTATAGGCGACCGTAAGTCTAGAACAGTAGGTAAGATACACTGCGATCGGTCGATGCGTTTATTTCCGTGTGCCGCTTCTCCGCAGGCGGCTTTTTTCGCTAGCTAATTCGCGATCTGGACAGTTACCAACGGTGAGTTCTCGGTGAGCGCGCGATACCGGGTACTCGGTATAAGAGGAATGACTAAATGCTCTCTGACTAACCGGTCAGGCATTCCGTAACTCGGCTGTCTTATTTTCGTTGCTCCAGAAAAGAAGAGTGAAGCCGAACTGACAAGTAATCTCTAATTTCATTTTGATTACGTACACCGTTCAATCACCTTTCTTTTTCATTATCGTCGATGCTATGCATGTATATTCACCCCTTTAGAAGAAAAGCAAACGTTTTACTCGTGGGGAACGAAAATATTATAGGCTTTCGTAATTGCTCAATCTTATAATTCTCCAATAATACGTTATCATAGGGCCAAACTTCTTTCGAATCGTCCGATTATTCTCGTTTTATTTGATCGTCGAGGTGATTTTACGCAAGGGACATTTCTATGAGAACGCGGTTATAACTTTGTCTTTATAGCTATGGAAAAGAGACCGTTTAATCGAGTCGTTTGATTCGAAGTGAACGATTCATTTCTATCATTTAACGAACCTGGAAAGGAAACCCTTTTCTCTATTATTTTCTTTCTTCTTTTGAATTTTTTGTTATTTCTATTTTTTCTTTCGGAATTTTCTTCAGTGTACTCGAGGAAACGCATGAAACGGACGTGTGCACGAAAGCAACTCGATCGAGTCTCTCTCGTTCTCGTCGTAGATTCGTGATTTTTGTTCTCCCCTTGGTGAAGGGAGAGAGCAGCAGTCGCACGAGAGAGGAGTGTGCTCGTACCTAGCAAGACCCAGAGAAAGAGAAAGGGAGATATGGAAAAACCGAGTAAAGCTGCGAGAGAGACTCTTCGGTGCAAAGGAGCTCTCCTGCGATGAGGAGGAACGAAGGGATGGGCAGAAGAGAAACAAGAAAAGGGTTAACGTCCTTTCGTTTACTCCTTGCCCTCTCTCTCTCTCCCTCCCACTCGGCAGTTCGTTCGGTTTCCTTCTCTCTCTCTCTCTCTCTCTCTCTCTCTCTCCCACTCATCGTACGTCTTTCGACCGTGACTATATACCGTATTGTACCCTTCTCTCTCTCTCTCTCTCTCTCTCTCTCTCTCTCTCTCTCTTTTCCTCGCACACTACCGCCATTTATTATTCATCGGCAAGGAAAATTTATATACGCCTTACCTCTCGGCGTCATATTTAATTCTCGATTTACGATTCCACGCCCCTACCTTTTTTCGACGGCGTTGCATGTCTGATGGAGCTCTCTTGGACTACGTACATATGTATGTACGTATGTTCTCGACTGTGACGATTTGCTTCTCTTTCTCATTTGTTTATTACGCCGACTGGAAAGAAAAAACAGGACTGGAGAGAAGAGGAAGTACTAACAATTGTATTCCTTTTTTATTTTACTTTTAATTTCTCTTATCGTAATCTAAATCTCTTCATTATTTTTCTTCATGTTGCCTTTTAATTATCTCTTTTGAATTTCTTCAAAGTAAAGTACAAATTTGAAACGGTATACGGATATAAGGTGTGCTTCGTCGTTTATAACGTTTAATTAATTTGAAGAATTTATTAGATTAAAAATAAATACAAATCATACGAGAGAAAAGAAATAGAGAGAATAGTATAGGTCAATGACAGAAGGGCGAAGAGGAGGAGCGTGGGGGGGGGGTGCGAAAGGGCTCGGTCGCTATGGAAACCCTCGCTGCGGGGTAGCTCAAGTTTTTTATGGCGTACTGGACGATTGTCGGGAGGGTCGGGATTCTAAAAATCGTTACACAGACCTAGATACTCCGCACTCTTCGACGCCATCCCACGACGGAGAGGAAGAAATCTCTCCACCTTCGATTCTCTTCATTCTTCTCTTTCTATTTTCCTCTCTCTCTCTCTCTCTCTCTCTCTCTCTCTCTTTCTCATGGTCCTCCTCTCGCGACCCTCTTGGCAACCAACCTCTCTCGCAAACTCCATCCGTCCTTCCCTTCTCTTTCTCCTCCTCTCCCTCCTCTGAGCGTAAACCCTTTTTTTATCGATCGATCTTTTCTCCTTTTGTAGGCCGTCAGCAACAAGCGATCGTTTCCAACCGAGATGTAAATTGCTTTGCAAAAATTTCCACGTATGAAGAGAAATTGAACGAACAAAAAAAGAAAACAGAAAGAAAAGAAAGAAAAGGAACAAAAAAAAAGAAAACAGATCAGAATCGTGTATATCCTGATAATAATTTCTAAATAGACGCGCATTGTCCGGAAATTTTTTGACGATAGTATACATTCGACTTGGCACGCACGTAATTTCTAAATTTGTATTGTGACGCACATAAAACGTCTCTATGAGTAACGCCCACGAATCGTGGCACGATGTTACGATTATACGCAAGTGTTCTCTCTGTGTGTTTCTATCTTTGTCTCTCTCTCTCTCTCTCTCTCTCTCTCTCTCTCTCTCTCTCTCTCTCTCTCTCTCCCCCTCCCCCCCTCTCTCTATTTATCTCTCTTTCTCTTATTAGCATGTAGAGTTATCGCGACGTTTCGTCGGAGAATCCTCGCATTACCGGTGATTCACTCTGTCTCTTTACAATAGACAATGCGTCTTTTTTCTCTCTTTCCTTCCATTGTTGCAAAGCGGATTGGCAAAAGTGACGATTCGTTACGACTCGCAATGATCTCATTGTTCTTGACTTTCTCGAAATCGGTCGAGTCGTTGCACGATTCTCTTGCCAATTCATTTTTATTCGATATAGTAATCTTTTTTCTTCTTTCGCATCTGGTAGCAGTAGTAATCGTAGCTCGTATTTGCCCTCGGTACTGTTTCTGCTAGCAGAAACAACGAGAGAGGAAAATGACAAGAGAGAAAGGGACAGAGAGGGAGGGTTTGGCACCCTTCGCAACTCTTCACAAGGTATACCAACGTAGGATCGGGGTGAATAGCAAAAGACAGAGAAAGAGTGAGAGAGAGAGAGAGAGAGAACCATGTGCTGCCGTAGCGTTACCACCGGTGTTCTCGGTTCGAGCCAAGTATTGACTGACTCTTCTACGGAGAACTATACGTACATATGTACTAACCCTATAATAGCAGGAGGTTGTTCGAAGGGCCTTAACCTGCAGCTTGAAAGCGAATGCAACTCTCGAAAGTGAAATACGCATTGCTAACATCTAGTAGGGGATTTTTCCAAAAGATGGATCGATCGATTTTGCTCTTTTGTAGAAAAATCAAAATACGTTTTAACATTAACGTCTACTCAAATTAACTAGACGTTAATGTGAAACCCCCCACTCAAATAATAATCATAGCTGTAGAGTTTGGCTAGCTATGGCGTCATACCCTCGTCTCTTGATTCAATTCTCTCACCCTCTTTTCCTGTCCTCTCCCTCTGGAATGCGAAAACATAGATGGAAGGGAGGAAGCAAAAGTGTGAGAGAGAGAAAGAGAGAGGTAAAGGTGAGGTGGGTAGGGTAGGAAAATGGTGCCAAGTACACAGCACTGGGTCATCGACCAGCCGTCGTTCGCGCCTGTCCTACGTGGAATACGTTTGGCCATTTTCTACGCTACGTGATACCTCATCGATAATATCGAAGCCGATTGAGAGAAGCCTTTCGTTATATTAGGTCGAACTGGAAATCAAATTAAAATTAAGTTCTCTTTTTTCTCTTACTTTCTCTGTCTCATCTCTCTCTCTCTCTCTCTCTCTCTCTCTCTCTCTCTCTCTCTCCCTCCCTCTTTCTGTCTTTGTCTTGAAAGTTTTCAATTATGAGGGTAAATATTATAACTAGCTAATAGATTCATGAATTCCATGTTGCGATGTCTAATAGTAGGAAAGAATGCCTTTCATCTGTTTTTGAAAGAGAGAGGATGGATTGTGTGGTACCTGTACGTAATTCCGAGTGCGGTGGCAGCGCTTTCGGGCGAGCAGACTAAACAAAAATAAGCTCGCTGCGTGTATACAGCCTGTCACAAAATCGGATCCCATCGTCTAAACACCGGATTATTCCTCTCTGTGAGCAACGATGTTAACTCTCGAGGAGGAGATACCCGAGTGAAATGTATCTCTTTCGATAGCTTCCTAAAGAGTTTTCATTTTCATAATATCTCTAGCAAAAGAGAATTATATTTTTGCGTCTCTGCTTTGTATCATGTCATTGTTTTTCTTTTGTTTCTGTACGCTTATATCCTCCTCTCTAATTTTCTATCTTTGTCCATCTCTCCGTGTCTATTTCCTATCTTTTTCTGTGCATCCGTCTGTGAATTCTCTGTCTTCCTGTTCTCTGTCCTCTTTCTCTCTCTCTCTCTCTCTCTCTCTCTCTCTCTCTTTGATTTCCGTATAACTGTCTCTACGTGTCTCTCCAATTCTACCTGTCTTCTTTTCCTCACTCTTTCGTTTCCTCTCTCTCTCTCTCTCTCTCTCTCTCTCTCTCTCTCTCTCTCTCTCTCTCTCTCTCACTGTCTACCATATTTATCGTAGCGCGGCCACGTCGATCGACGACATCGGCACGTATATACCCACCTACATACCCGCATCATACACGAGCCAACACTTTCCCATGTTCACGTCGCCGCGTCAGACATTGTTTTTCCTTCTTCCACTACGCGTGTACGCATCGAGCGTCACATACACGCGCACAGTTTGTTTGCACACAAAGTGCGAGGCAAACGAGAGAGAGAGAGAGAGAAAGAGAGATAAAAGCAAACGTGTACTCGCAAATAATTCATCGGATGGGATCAACACCGATGTTGAAAAAAGCATAAAATGAGAAAAACATCTAATTCGTAGACACGATTAAGATGTGAGGTCGTTCGAACGTGTCGTCATTGGCTCGTTTGTTGTCTCTTCTTTGTCGTCCCACTTTATTGAAGCGCGTGCGCGCGCATACACACACACACACACACACACACACACACACAACTGAGATGAGAACGCGCGTCGAAAGAGAGCGGCGAAACGTGCGAGGAGAAGACGAGCGTGACGAAATAGCAGAAGCTATCTGTACGCGTGCTGTCGAATGTCTGGCTCGCGTCTGGCCGGGATCCTTGAATGAAAGCCTATTTTTAAAAGGGTGTACAAACGGATAAACAAACGGCACGGCGTGTGCGCTCTCTCTCCCTTTCCCTCCCTCTCTGTCTCTCTCTCTCTCTCTCTCTCTCTCTCTCTCTCTCCTCGGACCGCGAAATGGAATTCGAAAGCTGGCTCGCACTAGCTCCTACGTGCCTTTCGTCAGCGTAACTCTTCTCTTCGTTTTTAGAGAGAAAGAGAGAGAGAGAGAGAGAGAGAGAGAGAGAGAGAGCGTTGCGACGTCGTCGCGTCGAAATTTCGAAAGGATTTGTCTCTTTTTTCGATACAAAATATTTCAACCGGTTGAATGAATATAATCTTCTGATCGATTCAGGTAGTTCAGATATGTGTTTTCATTAGACAAAATGGAATGACGCATTTAACAAGAGCAATAACAAAAAGAAGAGAAGTCAGGATCGCTCGTAGATACATATATGTATATATATATAATACCGAGTTACGTCGAGACGTTCGGCAGACAGAAAAAATGTTCGCTTCTGGCGCGGTAGCGAATTACGTCGCAACGTCGACAATGTCGTTGTTAGCTTTTACGTTCGCGCCGGAAATTACTTTACTTTTATCAGTGACTAATAATAATAACGAAGATGCTAATAACGCCTATCGCGAGATACGATCGAATGCGTTCTCGAAACTGGCTTGGTCGTCATCTCAAGATGAAAAATCAAACGCGTTCTTTCGATCTAATCAATTCCGATCGACATCGACTATTAATAACGAACAGGTCCAAGTACTACGGTCTATTTGTTTTTCTTTTATTTCCTTTAACAAGTTTAACGCTTATAAATAACTTCTTGAAACAGAAACACAGAGACACGTTTTTTTTTTTTCTTATGATGTATTAATTATTTAATTATTTTATTATTCGTGTCGTTCGTTAGTTAATAATTATTATTTTGCATTACAAGTATTATTATGATACTTAACATTTATTATTTCACGATATTACTATAGATATTAATAAACCTCTTTCTCTCTCTTTCTCTCTTACTACAGACATTTCGAACTTTTTCAAAATAAAATCAGAATCTCGTTCCAAGGCAACGCGTTGATCGTGATATATCGATATTGGCGAGACTTCCTTTCCTTTTACGATCGAACCGATGATCGTACGTTAGATTACACGTATCTTTTCCCCCCTCCCTCTCTCTCTCTCTCTCTCTCTCTCTCTCACACTCTTTATGTATGTAGCCCCTACGACGTAAATAAATCTGGCTTAGGCAACACGAATCATGCGAGTTGCTCTGCAACATTCTTGCGACTGGTTTATTTATCTCTCGCTCTCTCCCCCTCCTCTCTCTCTCTCTCTCTCTCTCTCTCTCTCTCTCTCTCTCTTTCTTAAAGCAGACTTCTATCTCTCGACACAAGTGAGAAATACACGTGCCGAATGATCGATGAGAACTAGTTTGGATTATGCGTATCGTCTCGCCACGATTATCCTTTTTTTTTCACGATTACACGCAACGCGTTGCGCTCGGCACCTGTGTCCTCGTTATTACAAACTCTTCTGAACGGCCTCGATTAAAGAATCTCTTCAATGTGGGAACGAAAAAAAAGATGTCAATTCCTTAAGAAGAAAAATCGGGCCTAAGCTCTTTATCGAAAGCTGTCTCAATTTTTCCACAAACGTTAATGTAATGTTTTTGCAAAGTTAAACCCTGAGAACATTCTTTGAGTGAAAAATACACTTGCCTACTTCTCTGATATTATTTGTCAAAATAATATCCGAGGAAATTGTCATTGCATCAATCTGATATAATTTAAAAAAAGAAAAGTGAGAAAACGGAGAAGAAGAAAATCAACGATCTCTTCCGTAACAGTCCGAGACGAAACCGAGTATTTGTATCGTATTTTAACATGATTTATTTCAAGTGTTAGAAGAAGAAAAAGAGAGACACGAGAACGTTGGCGCAAGCCCACGCATTATTTTCTTTTCACGTGTTCGTTCGATGACGACTACGACGACGATCGTACGAGTAAATGAAATTACGTGTATGTCGAATTTTCATTCTTCGTTATCGGCCGATAAAATTATAAAGGTATGTACGTTGCGTGAGAAGATAAAGACCTCTAAGATCGTTGTGTGCGTCTGTTTGTTTTCGAAGAGATATCCCAACCGAGGAAAGATTTCAGACGGTATAGGGTTTTATATAACTCGAGGACGCGTTGCACTTTCGACCCTGCGAGTCATTAAAGATAAGTCCTGCGTCGGTCGGCTTCTTAAAATACATTCAGACGTCGAAATCGTTGCGTTCGCCTAAGTGTGTGCGTGGAAAGAGCGGGGAAGAAGAGCTACAACATTTATTTTCCATGTCGATAATCATTATAAACCTAGTAGGAAGAGTCTGATATTTTTCAACTTGTAGCTCGTTTAAAAAGTATATAAGCGATAAGGATATCTAGTTGACTCGGAACTAGACTCTGATTTCAAGTATAAAAAAGAAAGCAAAAATAATCTAAGAATATGTAAGCATCTTTAATGCACGTAATCGAGGGGAGTAGGACTTTCTCGCGAGCGTTAGGGAAGAGAGGAAAAGGGAAAAAGGAAAAGAAAAAGAAAAAAAAAAAAAATAAATAAACAGGAGGCGTTCGTGTGGGCCAGCCGGCGTTGCGGCCATGCATGTGCATATGCGCATAGTAGCCTTGAGCCACTATTACCGGCTGTTTGCACCGTGATGTAATCGTATCCTACCCTATCCGAGACGGCCTAGGCTGCACCCAGTGCGCGAGAAAGAGCAAGAGAACGACAACGAGAAAGAGAGAGGGAGAGAGAGAGAGAGAGAGAGAGAGAGAGAGAGAGGACCCTCGTCGTAAATAATACTCCCTGCACGTTAGGCGAGTTAGGTGCATTGAAATAATTTACGATAAGCTTCGTTGCTCGTCGCGCGTGCTTCGCGATGGAACGAGCCAAGCATTTTCTCTCTTTCTCTCTCTCTCTCTGTCCTCTTTTTTTGTTCGTTCCCTTTTCCGATTCGAGCCTCCATCGTTGTTGTATGACCCCTCTCTCTCCTTTTATTTTTTTCTCTTTCCCTTTTGTATTCCTTGTATTTCGTGCTCGTGCCCGGGCCGTGGGATAATTAGGCGTATGACCTCTTTGCTTCTCTACGAGGGGGAGAAACAATGATCTCTTTCTTTCCGCCTTTCTTTCTTATTTCATCTCTTCCGAGTCTCTATTTCTAGGAGTTCTCGTCATTAAATTACTCTAGTTTTATGTAGGTTTAGACCTACATTACATTAGATGCGCATTAATGAAATATCGCTTATTACGTATTCGTCGAATAAAGTCAATGATTAATAACGATTCGATCGATCAACGAATTTAAACCGTCCAATGAGTAGAGGACGAATTGCGTACCGATTGTGAGTCAGAACTAAACGAATTTTGTTTTGGTGTGCCAGTGCAATGTCCGTACGATATACCTCCTTCTTATTCTCTCTTCACATCGTCATACTTGTCGAATCGTTCGGTAGTACGTTCACCTCGCAAGGCCAATTGCCTTGTATTACGTCGTCTTTCGCCCGTTGTTCCCTCTTGCTGGTTTGCCCCCTTTTAGGTTTGTCGTCGTCGTCGTCGTCGTCGTCGTCGTCGTCGTCGTCGTCGTCGTCGGCGCCGCCGTCGCCGTCGCCGTCGCCATCGCCGTCGCCATCGCCGTCGCCGTCGCCGTCGTCAGACGGTCCATTCTAAACGATTTCGTAAATAACGGACGTATTATTTTCCTGAATATGTGCGTTTACGTTTTGGTTCATGCGAGAGAACGCCCACTGAAAACGTGAGATCGTGATGCTCGGCAAAGTTAAAATAGGTCTCATGAATTTTCGGAGATACTTAATAGTTTGGCTCGTTTGGAATCTCTTTAGACTTATATCGAATATCTTATTTAAGAAATGATAATGTCAAAGTATAGGAGTGCTCGCGTTAGAGATTAGCACGTAGTATTAATTAGATCGATCGAAGTAAGAGCTTATCATTGGATCGGATCGATTTTCGGTATCAATTTCCGAGAAAAAATGGCAAATTTTTAATATCTCTTCCAGGCGTATAAAGAACAGTAGGTATATATACATCGTGTATCGTGTACGGACAGCTGCGAGACGAAAGCATACGTAAAACTACTTGGTACATAACTGTACGTCCTGTCGACTGGTCAAGGACGTACTCTTTAACGACGAGACAGAAGCAACGGCAGCCTCCACGAGAGACTTTAGCACATCGCCGATAACGTCACGCACGCGTTCGGCTTGTACGTTCGGGCCTCTTCTCGTTCTCCTCCTTTCTTTCTTTTTTCTTTCTCCTTTTCTCTTTTTCTCTGAGTGGCCTTCCTTCCAGGCAAGGAGTGTCAAGTTCCAATGTAAGAAACAAGACGTTCCCGGAAATCATGGCGAATCCACCGAGTCATCGCGCGTTCCAACGCGCTGTCTTATGAAAATTTTATCTAACCGATCGTTCAACGTTCGAGAAATTTCTCTAACGATAACATAATTTTACTTCACATTGACCTTCTTACGTCAAAAGAGAGTGATCAATTTTTTAATTATTGCTCTTAATCAGTTAATTTGTCTTTGCGAATCAATCGCAATAATAACTAGTTGATCGTTAACGACGAACGTACTTGAATATTTTCCTTCGGAAAGAAGTACGATTAAACGTTCGAAGTTTAATCGAAACAAGCGAAAGAGAGCAAAAGGAACAAAAGAAAGAAAAAAGGAAGAAAAAGAAAGGATGTACAAGTTTGTTAGAATTAAAACGATCGATGTTTGTATGGCGAAAGCATTGTACGTGACAAAAGGAACAAAGAGATGCATATCCGAAGCTTCTTTAGAAAGGAGAAACATTTACGTAAGCTCGCGCATTATCGTTCTTCCTCTTTTTTCGATCGATCGATCGGATTGAGATCGAAGGAATCTCGTCGATACGAGCATTCACTTTTTTGTTCCGAAATATCGCGAAATTTGACGGACGTCATCGCGAATCTTACTTTCCTTCGAACGGATGTTTTCTTATCGCGTAAGAAAAAGAAAAAAAAGGAGGTCGTTGGGCCCGGCATTTTTCGTTTCTTCTTTCTCTCTCTCTCTCTCTCTCTCTCTCTTTTTTTTTTTTCTTCATTTTTCTTTTCCATCTTCTTTCTTTTAAAAACGCCTCCCGTTCGTCTCGCGGCTTTAGCAACGACGCCTAGTTTCGACGGGGCGTTACGTAAAGTCTGACTTTATTTGCATTGTCGATATCGTTTGTTCGTTTTCGAATAATGCGATTCGATCGAAATCACGTTGTCATGTAAAACGTCATCGTTATCAGCGACTAACGAATGATCTCGCGATTACTATTGTAAGGAAGGGCTTGGAAAAAAAAAAAAAAAGAGAGAAAGAAAAAAAAAAGCAAAATGAAATCGGAAAAGAGAATGACAAAGATGAGAGAAGAATAAAGAAGGAAATATAAGAATGAAGAGTCTAGGAGTCGTTCTTTCGTCGTGTAGGGTCTTGGAAGCATCGTCTTTCAAACGACATGTACGATGCCGTCTAAACAGCCGGTTTATCCCAGTAAATAAGTCGGAGAGCACGAACTCGTACGCGGGACATCAGCGTGGTACTGATTAGTTGATTTACTTAAACCTTCTTTTCCTCCTCCTCCTCCTCCTCTCCCTGCTCCTCCCCCCCCCTCCTCCTCCTCGTCGTCGTCGTCGTCGTCGTCGTCGTCGTCGTCATCGTCGTCGTCGTCATCGTCGATAATGATCGTGCGATAGTAGTGGTGGTAGCCATCATCGTGTCCAGAGCGAACGGCCTTTTCTGCAACTAGGCTAAGGCCATGCGTCGTATTCGACGACGTGCTGCTACCGCACGTCGAATGGAATCTCTCGAGTATCTAGAAAAAGGCGTAGATGCTTTTCTTTTTCCACTCACGTATGTATACGTAAATGTACGTACCTTCGTTCGTACTCGTTTTATTCTAGAAACGAGTCTCCTTTTCTTCTTTCCTTGATTTTTCCTTCTGGGATCAGAGGTGCTCAATCCTGAAAGAATGCCCAACGAAATGCCGAAGAAATACTTTCGTTTGTTTTGCGATAAGAGTAGTCCCGTCAGGATATTTCTCGAAGAAAAATTATAGTCTTTCGTTTTTTCTCTTTCTCTTTTCGACGTATCTCTGGGTTTTACTCTTTTAGGATTCTCGCGACGTTTACGTACCGTATTACGTACATCGTTTGAAATAGTATACCGGTTGAATATTTATGGCTTTCAAGGATAGACGCATCCCTGCGTTGTTGGGAACGTACGTAGAATCCTTCATGAAGTTTCTAACAGATCCGATAGACTCGTGCGGGGCGTTCTTTCCTCGTTCTTTTCTCATTCTTTCCTCGTTCTATGCACGTCGCGTCGATCGAATAGTTGCATAACGTGATTCTTTCGAGCGTCTGCACTTTCGCGATTTTTTTTCGAAGAAGCGCGATCTGATCCAATGCGTATGTCTCAGCTTATCTATAGCGAACGGCAGTCATCATCGATAGATCGAGTAGTAGTGACTACTCGTCGTAAAAGAGGAGTAGGAAGGGGAGTGTAAAATCTAACGGTGGACTCCCCCGTTAAAGCGAATCCCTAGACGCTTGACAGACTACTTGTGCTTTGCACAATAGTAGGAAGCGCTAAAAATAATCCGGCTCGGCTCCGCGACGTTCTGGCCTTGGCCAGCCTCGGCTTCTTGCAATCTGGTAGTACCACCTCTCTTTCTCAACTTACCCTCTTCACTCCTCTACACGAAGAATGCCCACCCACATATGCACAGCACCGTTCTGTATTCTTATACTTCCTTTTTTCCTCGCTCCTTTTCTCTCTCTCTCTCTCTCTCTCTCTCTCTCTCTCTCTCTCTCTCTCTTCTTTTCTTTTCCTTTCCTTTCTTTTCTTTTCTTTTCTTTTCTTTTCTTTCCTTTCCTCTCCTTTCCTATTCTTTTTTTCCCTTTCTCTCCTCGACCATCACGGACCATCCCCGCTCCAAAGGTCTCATTGGGGTACTATGTTCAGAAAATGTCCTTTCATTTTCTTCTCCCTTCGGAGATCGATGAATTTTTGCGATTTCGTAAAAAAGTTGGCGATAAAACTCTTAGGAAAATTGTTGTTGACGATGTTCTCCGAATAAAACTTCAATGATAGCGATGAATCGATTTGGGTTGGCTCTCACGAGTCAGAGACGAGGAGCGTGGCTGGAAGATAAACTAGGAGTCTCGTTAAGATCGACGATACGACGATTTCGACGACAGGCAGGACTCGTCGTTGAAGAGCGATCGTTAAGGACGCTTTAACGAGGAGAGCCATGCAGAGCCAGGACAATGGAGGACAACCATGACGACGACGACGACGACGACGACGACGACGACGACGACATTCGTCTAACGTCCTTTCCTTCCTCAACGACAACGATCATGCCATGTTTCTGGCCTCTTCAATCGTACAAACGACGCCTTCTCCTCTCTCTCTCTCTCTCTCACACACGCCTGAATCTTGAATATCGAACGACGCATTTAGCGCGAATTTCATTCATAGATTACTTTTTTTCTTATGCATACTATGGTTGCACGTAAAAGAGAAGAAAGAGAAAGAAGCTATAAATATTTATTTTTCTATTTTATTTTTTACTCGGGTTTATGAACTCGGATTTATTCATAAATAGAATTGCAAAAAAAAGTCAAAGATATGGCAGAGATAGAGAGAGAGAGAGAGAGAGAGAGAGCGAGAGTCATATGCGATTAGAAGTAATAACGAGGATGCTGATGAGGACGAAAAAGAGAAAAGAAGGCTCGTCCTTGGTCCGTTAGGTTCGTCTCGAGAGTACCGCTCGCGAGAAACGTTCGTGGGCTGCGGAAAGGTTAGCCTCGAAATCAGCGACGCGTGCAACAGTACCAGCCATCTCGTTTCTCCTGCTTCGTTATCCACATTCTCTTCCATCTTTTTCTTTCTCTTCTTTTTCTTCTTTCATTCAGCGTCCGAGTTTGTGCGAGCCTGGCGGCATCGATGGCGTCGGCGTTTAACGGTACTGAAAATCAATTAATGATCGCGATCATCATCGTACTCTTCCTTTTTATTCGTCTTTGTGTTCGACCTCCTCCCTTTCTTTCGATACTGATCTAGAATGATGAGAAAAAATATTGTTTCGATCGAAATCTATTCAAGTACGCGCGTATGTTTATCCGCATATTCATTTGTTTACGCGACGATTCGTAGAAGGCATGTTATCTGACTGTCTCTCTTTTTCTCCCTCCCTCTCATCCCCTCTTTGTCTCTCTCTCTCTCTCTCTCTCGCTCTCTTTGGATCGTTGAACGCTCTTCTCCTGCTTCACGCTGGCTTTCCTATCTAGGTCACAGGACAAAGAGCACGTCGAGTAGGCCTGGCTAGACAAGAAAGAGACGGATGACGTAGGAGAGTTAGTCAACTCGGCTCGCATTATCGAAGAATGGCACATTTTAACAAGCCTTCCTTTCTTTCCCCATTTTTTCTTTATGTTTCTTAATTTCGCATAGACCATCTCGACGAATAAACAGCTATTCTTATTATCGCTTTTTCTTTTTTCTTTTCTTCACTAATTCGTTGATAGTTAGACGAGAGATTAGAGGAACAGAGAACGTCGTCGTCGTCGTCGTCGTCGTCGTCGTCGTCGTCATCGTGGAGCGAATGGTCCTTA
>NC_062200.1:240000-250000 GCF_912470025.1 Vespa velutina | reverse complement strand
CGAGGGAGAGAGAAAGAGATAAAGAGGACGTTTAACGAGCGGTGGGTGACGAGCGGTTCAAACCGTTGAACTGGCGATGATGAACGTTGATAAGGTTTTATAGTCGTGTCTCATCCTGTCCCACCAATCGCGATCACAGACTCCTCGTCCTCGTACACACATCCTCGGCGACTCACCTCGAATATCTCCCCAACTCTTTGTTCAACTTGAAAAATATCTTTCCTTCTTTCCTCGATAAAAGAGATTTTCTCTAGTCTCGTTCGTTGTACCTCCTCCTCCTCCTCCTCCGCAGCTCGTTTCGTTGTTTTCACCGATGACACGATGACTCATGCTCGAGGACAAGGAGGAACTCATTCAAGCAATTTTTCTCACGTATCACGTACGAAATCGACTAGGAGGAATAAAATCGAGCTAGAGCACCATCTTTCCTACTCGAGCTCGCGCCGAGGCCTCCGATACGATGCTCGTATATCGCTTCCTGAATTTTATGCTGCCTGCAGAAGCGCAGAGTTAATGAGCTACCTTATTTATGACAGCTACCAGGTCGAAAGGTTTCTCGAGGGAGACCGACCAAGCAACTTCACTTTTTCTACCATTTTTATTTCCTTCTTTCGCGCTCGCCTCTCTCAACTCAGATTTCATATCGCCCTTGATTAGTTTTGATTTATGACGGGGAGACAGTAGGAAGTAGACTCGCACATTGTCGTTGTTCATCGAAAAATACGTTTCGCGAGTTGAAAGATTATCTGAAAGTGGACATATATCGGGATGATTTGCTCGCGATCCACGCGTTAACATCTCTTAAAGAGAAAGAAAAGAAAAATAATTGTTAAACGTCCAAAACGTCTAGTTCATCGAGGTTTCGAGAAAATATTGTAAAATTTACTCGAATCGTGCATTGAAGTGCGCGTTGTTGGCTTTGGCGAGGAGCGCTTTGGCGAAATAGACGATAAAGTCAGATATTATGCTATTGCTTATCGTCGATATTATTTTGGTCTTTGCGTTGTTGTCGGCCTTTTATACGTATTTACTCAGTCTGCCTTTAAACGTCTTAACGATTATAACCTAAAGATATTTCTCTTTGTGTAGATATCGCTAAATTCGATTAGATTCTTAATCTAAACATTAATTTAAACTTCCTATCATTATTTTGACCAGCGTATTTTTTCTATTATTTTGATTATTAAAACACTGATATAATTTCGTTCGATCGTTTAGCGAAAGAATCGGACCGACGATCTAAATAAGATAGAAACAAATTTTATTCGGATAAAATTTGCTCATAAGATCCAGGAAATTACGTGCAAATCGACGTTGCAAAATAGATTCGCCTTTCTTCGTATCAGCTATCGTTGTCGAGCGACAAAAAGCGATTGGCTAGCCGATAAATGCAACTCGCGATAGCCACCAAGGTGCATACACATACGTTCCTCGAATTACGAATCAACTCTTTTTCTTTTTTCTTTCTTTCTTTTTTTTTTCTTCTTTTTTTTTTTTCTTCTTGTTTTTTTTACAAACGATCGCATATTTTTCTCGAGCTGTCGATCGGCTTGAACGAAAAACGACAGGAAACTAACTCATATCTTGGCGAAACGTTGCAAAAGAGACAGAATAGAGGAAAAAAAGCCATTGGAAAAGCTGTTTCTGATAGGTCGAATCGAAGAGAAAGATGACGGAAAGGATTAATAAAACGTGTACTCTATCCTTGTCGAATTTTAGTGGGTACGAGCAGTTACGTAGTGTCAGCGGTACTCGTTCTAATAGTTGGTGCGCTGCTGGCCATCTTGGCGACGGTATCGCATCATCTCCATCACCGTCGACTCGAGCCTTTGCACGAGTCGAATTCTGCCTCCATTCTGCATGACCATCGCCATCTTCATCATCACCATCAACGACATCATCAACAACAACAACAACAACAACAACAACAACAACAACAACAACAACAACGACAACAACGACAACAACAACAACAACAACGACAACGACAACGACAACAACAACAACAACAACAGCAACATCAACTGCAACATCGCCGTCGTCATCAAGAGGATCGAGAAGAATCCCCGCCGGCGTTGCATCAGCAACATTCCTTCCTACAGGATCATCACCGTCATCCTGGAACGCAAGTGAGTTCATATTCTTTTCAATTCCTCTATACTGCTTTCCTTGCGGCTTGACGCATCATCGGATAGATTAGTCTTCTTTCTTTTTTTTTCTATCGATTAAAGTCTAGATTCATCGATGATGGCTGTTTATTTTTCAGTTCGTTACGTATATACATTTTATATGGACGATTAATCTTTAATAACAATGACAATTGTTAATTTATCATATTCTCAAATAAATAATAATACGTGTCGTTGGGAAACTTAATACCGAAGGTACACGACGTCGTTGACCTTCGACAAGATTATTATACGATTCGTAGAACTCCGAAGGCTGTCTGGAAAAAATTCTTGCTGATATCTAATCTCTCTCTTTCTCTTTAATACTCTCGTACATACACTGAGATGACGGTGTACAGCTGCAGATATCTCGAAGCACATTTTTTTCTGCTCCAACAGAGCCTGGAAAATGAGGTCACGATCGGCACGCTCCCATCGTCCCGTTTTCTTTTTTTTTTTGTTCCTCGGCCTATCTATCTATCTGTCTGTCCGTCCGTCTACCATGCCTTTCACCAGACGTTGTCTCGCTTTCCTCTTTTCTCTGTCGTCACAGATCTCGAAATATGCAAGTGGAACACGATTACGGCTCACAAGTGCCTGTTAGCCCCTCGAAAAATGGTCACGTGCAACGTTAACACGCGTCACCGAATTCGAATGATCAAAGTCGTTTCGCGATTTTTCCTTGCCCGTTTTCGCAACGTAAAGCCGCGTGGTACGAGTTCTGCGACGTTTGAGCTTTTTATCATTCCAAAGATTTTTAAAAGTTAATTGCCGGAATCAATGATAATCTTTCATAAATCCAATTTGTCGAAATCCAATTTGGCAATTTTCATAATTACAGGCACATTTCCATTTGGATTTGGCATTTAATCGTCATCGGTAAATAGGCGATTCGGGAAGACCATCTCTTACTTGGAGACTCGTAGGAAAATCTAAACGTTGATCTAAACGCGGTCTCCCTTATTCGTCAGCTTCGAAAACTTGCAAGTTAGTAGGGTTGGTACGCCAAAGTCAAGAGGTTTCCTCATTCGGTAGTCCTAACACTAGCATCCACACTCTACCCTTTACCTCCTCTTCTTCTCCTATTCCTCTTCACCTCGTCAGTGGTACGCGGACTATTGTTATTGTAGATTGCTTCGCAAATTAGATTACGGAACCAACCTCCGAACTTGTTTCACCCTGGCAAATAGTCGGTGGAGAAACGGTTTAACCTCCACGACGTCTAAAGCACCCGAGAGCTTCGAGAGCTTGGAGAGACGAAAGAAAAAAAGGGATATAACAACTTGGAACAAGACTATTACTCCGTTTCGAAATTTTCTGCAACGCAATTTATATTTCGTGCAACGCAAGAAAGAGCTTATCAATCTACGAGTAAGATAATGGTAAACTTCCTTCTTTTTACTTGCATATTTCCGCCTAATATATTTACTTCTACCGACGTCAAAAAGTTTCGTCCGTTTGTCGTTTGGACGCAACCCATCGCGTATCTTCGAAGTTCTCTCCGTCCGGTAATAAAACCTCATCGATCGTCTTTATTTCTTTCTTATCTAAGCGCAAACGTCACTGGAACATCGACATTTTTGGCTAGGTGGAGGGAGGAGGGGACGGGCGGACGAACGGCGAAAAAGGTTGTATTCGGTAAATGACAGCGATCATAGTACTCCCTCGATCGCGAATCGAACGAAGGAAGGATTCGATCGCGTCTAGGACGTAGGAAAGAAAACTAACGGGAGTAATGGAAGAATGATTGGCTTCTAAAATTCGCCATAATTCACGATTTATTCAAAAGGATTCCTCTCCTTCTGCCGTGTGCACGTTTATTAATTCAGTACGAACCGGACGAGGTCGGTCGGACTATAAATGGGCAAAGCTTGATAGTCAGCGTCGATGCCATGTAAAAAGTTAATATCGTGAACCGTAAAATACGCTACGAATTAGAAATGATTTCCCATCGTGCAGCGAGCGGGCGGGCCCCCAGCGAGCACGGTCGCTTAATAAAAGGTGAAAATCGCACGGGAACGGATAACTAACGAGCTCGGCCAGATACGGGATCGTCGTTGTTTTATCCTATCTCGAATTCATGATTTTCTTCATTCTCAGATTTTTCTCTTTTACTTGGCTCCGATTGAAACTTTAGCTCGGATATGCGTACGTGTACGCACGTAAGAGACACGTACAGGTGAATCCTAAGATGGCCGCTGAATAAAGATAGATAGAGCGAGAGATAGTCGAACGGATAGACAGAGATAGATAGGTAGGGAGGTCGAAGCAAATATTATATCTACCATGGTCGCGCAGTACGTTGAAAGTCCGTTTGGTTGCATTAGCTAGACGCTCGGTGATCTTCTATCCTGGCGCACTTCGTTCCTTTTTGCCCGTTCCAGAATGAGGATTTTTCTTCGATACAACAACGCCTTTGCTACGATATTACGGGCTCTCTTTTCTTGACTCTTTACTTCCATTGAATCTTCATCGATCCTTTATCATTTCTCGACGATCTTGACCAAAAGCGAAGTTGATTTAGGGATAATATCGTGTTCGTATCTCCCTTCCAAGAGCGTCGCACTTGCTTTCTCTCGATCTTATCTCGAACAAGGCAAAATTGTTCGCCATCGAAAGGGGGGTGTGGTGGCGTCCTGCGGGGCTTCGTACGGATCATATAGGATAAAAGCAACTATCCGATTTGAAATTTATTACGTTTGGATTCTGTCCAAAACTACAATCATAATGGATATGCGCGCGTAACGTCCAAGTTGCCAAATTCACGAAAACTCTGATCGGACAAGGAAATGGGAGTAAGAAAGGAGAGGAGGAAGTAGTAGTAACAAGAAGATCCGTGGTAAACGATAAGAGAGAAGAAGAAAAAAAAATGGCAAGTTTCTATTCTTCTTTTCTCTCGGACGTCTCGTGTTTTCCTAACTAGGTGATTCACGCGAGTTTTGTATGTTGCGCCACGTATAGTCTACGTACGGCATTGTATCGTCTAGACGGTGTATATTTCCGGAAAAAGCTATAAAGGCGAACGTTCGTAGCATAAAAGGCGGACTCGCGCTATCGAGACATTTACGTTACGTAGACGGGTATATCCCTATGACGTCATCGTCTCTCTTTTTCCTTCGAACGCGCACGCGCGCACGCACGCCGCACGCACGCACTCACTCACTCACTCACTCACTCACGAACACTCTCTCGTAACGATGGATCGTGTAGAGACGCGATACGTAGGAAGTGTTTCAAAGCTCGTTAGTCGGACAACGAGCACTTTCCATGACGTAAAAGAAGGATTGCGAGAGGCTTCAGTCTGAGAGTGGTTTAGACGTTCTAATTCGTCAAAACATCGTAATCGAACGACGGAACTCGTAAAAGAGTATTTTCCATGTCGAACTAGACATTTTTTGGGCCGTGCTCCTGACACGTGGCCCCTCGCCTGAGACAGACGTTTTCCGAATGACGTCATCTTAGTAACGCCTACAAACGAAAAGAATCTCGAAGGTGGTTTTCTCGGCCCTGGCATCTTAGAAGTTGCGGGGTGGATGGGAAAGAGGGTATTGAAACGTCGATCCAGCAGGAACCACCGAACCCTTGAAAGCTCTTTGCTCGTTAATCCGGTCGGTGGCTCGTGAAAAGAGCCACGTTCGCGTATATCTCGAAAGAGCTTCGTTCAAAGTCGAAAGCTGGTCGATAAGACGAAGACGGATTTCCTCCAGGAGGGAAAGAGAGAACATAATTCTCGTCTCGGTTAAAAAGTTTTCTACGAACGAATGAAATTTTGGGAAAAAGAAGAAAGAATAAAAAAAAGATTAAGGTTTCACCGTTAAAAGAATCCCTTAGAGAATCGGAATCCTTTTGGCGATTTTTAGCGTGCGTCTAAGATTATTTTTCTTAAGGATATCAAGGTGCTCTCGGGAGGCCACGTGTCCTCCCTCCTTCTCGTTCTCGATTTAGATAAAACTGCCCCTGAGGCGTTACCTTCCTCTTCGACCTTACAAACTCGCCCTCTCTCTCTCTCTCCCTCTCTCTCTCTCTCTCTCTCTCTCTCTCTCTCTCTCTCTCTTCTTCACGGCGACGTCCTTCTCCACGTGCCGTTCGAATTCAACCCCCGTCAGCCCCCTCGAGGCCTTCAGACTTGCGAACAGAGGGTGTCTACGTTAAGGGTTACCACTACTACGTCTCTTCCTAAGGGTCTCCCTTTCTTTTCTTTCTTTTTTTCTTTTATTTTTTTTTTTCTTTTTCGGAGCTCGCTGTCTGGGTCGTACTTAAAGCGGAAACGTTAGGACGACATCCATATCGGTTCTCCCTTATTCCTTCGATTTATTTCTTCCCGGCGAATTTTATCGTTACGAATTTTATCCAGCGCATATTTATGCGAAAACTTTAGCTCTAACGATCCCCATACGGAGACATAATTTTTATACGTCTAATACCGTTCGAATCCTACGTCTTAACTCTTTGAACATTTAATCACATTAAACGTATTATTTCTTTTCACGTCAGTCGGAGAAAGAAGGGAAGCGGGGCTAGGGTAGCTCTTCAGAAATATATGATAACGGGCTAGGGAACGGGGCGTGTCGAACGGGGCAGCGGCGCATCCCCTATCTCGCGGGCTAATATAGGGTAGGACTACGTTGTACGATATATCGACTGGCAGTATGACAACCAGATTTCCCTCTCGATTTTCTCTCGGTCGAAGTTGACCCAACGCAAGAGAAATACTCCACACCCTTTCGCAGACCACCAACACGGTCCTCTATACGGTCCTCTCACGAGCACGCTTTACCCATCATTCGCACGTTTCTCCTCTCTTCTTTTTTTCTTTCCTATTCTTTCTCGCAACGATAATGAAAATATCTTTTTTTCTTTTTCTTTTTTTCCCTCTCATTGTCAAGTCTCTCCGAAACACTCGCGTTCAACGTATTCCCTTATCGCTCGACGCGTTTTCACGCGGATTCGGAAGCGATAAAACGAGTATACGATAGCGACCGTTCTCTCTTATCTACTTTGACGCAAAACGACGGATCGCGAGAGGAAAAGAGAGAGAGAGAGAGAGAGAGAGAGAGAGAGAGAGAGAGAGAGAGAGAGAAAAAGATGACGACGACAACTCGCGATCTGTACTAAAGAGACGATTTTGTACAGACGTCTCTGATACCGATTAAACAGGAATTTACGTGGGTGAGAGAGTCATTTATATACATAAATGATATATACATAAAAATATGTATACATTTATATACATAAAACAAATGGATTAAAATATTTTTTCATTTTCTATTTCCAATTTTTTTAATACATTTTTCTGTACGATTAGCCGTAAAAGAAATTAGGTTGGGTAAGTAGAGCGAGGAGTACGCGAACCAACATCGAAAGACCCATCGTCTAAATATTTGAGGCCTCATGAAAAATTCCTATAGACCCCCGACCTTCTCACGGAACTCGCTTCGAGTTTCTAACATGCGTTCGTTCGTTCGTTCGTTCGTTCGTTCGTTCGTTCGTTCGTTCGTTCGTTCGTTCGTTCGTTCGTTCGTTCGTTCGTTCGTTCGTTCGTTCGTTCGTTCGTTCGTTCGTTCGTTCGTTCGTTCGCTCGTTCGCTCGCTCGCTCGCTCGCTCGCTTCACCGGAACTCGGCCAGACCTGAAAAGTAGAGGGAGGGAGGGAGGGAGGGAGAGAGAAAGAGTGCATGAGAGAGAATTTCGTTTCGGACGTAAAAATTTACGTCCACCTACGATGCATAATTTCCTCGACGTTGGCTCGCGGACAGAAAAGTTTCCTCGAGGGGCAAACAGAACGTATTCCATGCACGTTCGCAAGGGCTAGCTTCGAGAAAGGTCCACCGTCCTATTTTTTCTTTTATCTCACCGATCCTTCCTACGTGACAATTTAATGTTCTGCCTTTTTCCATTATTTATTTCAGTCTCATCTACAAAGATCTCGTCTACAACATCGATTTCATTTGTAGCTAATGACTTACTAATTGTTCCCTAAATTTGAGCGTTTGTCGAAACGCAAGAAATTTTCAAATGATATATATTTAACGATTGAGAAAGAACACCATCGTTCGCAGGTAGCTTTGTTTTGGACTTGTATAAAATGCAATAGAACGGTGTAGACCGTAGAGAGAAGAGACATTGTCGAAGGCAGCCATGCGCTGTGCGTTCTCTTTAGCAGTGGCGCGAGAGAAATTAACTCGAATTTTCACGCTGCCAAAATACTCGTAGCGATACGAAAGAGAAAGACGGAGGGAGAGAAAGAGAGAGAACACGTTGCCACTCTGCCAGCCTGTCTGCTGCTGGATCGTTGCTTTTACTCTGGCGAAAGAGAGAGAGAGACAGAGACAGAGAGTAAGGGGAAGAGAACGAAGGGGGATGAGAAAGGGGTGGGGATCGAAGCAGAACCGCAGACGCGGTCTGCGGTCCTTCCGCCTGCCGCTCCGCTACTTTTCGGACTTTCCTGCACGTGTCCGCTTCTCTCTCTCTCTCTCTCTCTCTCTCTCTCTCTCTCTCTCTCTCTCTCTCTCTCTCTCTCTTTCTCTCTCGATGTGTTTATCGATCGCCTCCCCCCGTTGTCGGAGCATCCGGACGATGAATTAAGCCTTCGACCACGAAAGTGGAATTCTAATCGCCTCCTCCAGCTCTTTCTCTCTGTTCTGTCTGTCCTTTCGACGCAAGCTCGCTCCCCCCCCCCCCAGCTCCTCATCCTTTCTATTCCTCTCTTTATCTTTGTGTTTCGTTGTTAGATGAATGGGACTGAAACAGTCGAAATCGCCTCCTCCGGGCGGCAAATAAAACCGGTATATTCTTTTCTTTCGTGTCTTACGAGACAGTCTTCTGTCGTTTTGAGACAATTAGTAGATGGGAGACGCGAGTGTGGGTGTTGTCGAAACGAGAACGATAAAAACACGAGAGCCTAACGGGGATCGTGACGAATATTTTCTAAAAGAACGATTCGTAGAATTTAACCTTCGCGACCTTTTTACGTGGCCAAGAGACAGACGCGTCGACGATCGTGGCAGCGGCAGTTTATGGCGCCTGGAGGCAGTGAAAGCCGATCGTCTAGACGCGAACATCGCGGACGTCGATGTTACGACAATTCGAAACCGCAAAGTCTTTCGGAGGAATCGTGTCATACCGATTCTCTCAACGGGCCATCCTCTCCATTCGCATTTCTCCTCGTCGTTCGACTTTTCACGAAATCTTCTTTTCTTAGCCGATTATACGATTATCGCAGATCGATGGAAGTATCGTAAAACGAGTTGTTGCGTCGCTACCTTGAAATCGTCCTCGTCCTTCGTCCAAGGCGAAGGAAACGAGTTAGAGGTCGGGCCGAGATTTTTCTCGATCGGCGTATTTATCGGCTTTATCGCGGCGTAGCCTCGATCGAAGGAACCTCGACCCAGTCCCCGTCGAGGACACGGAGGAAACTACGAGACGACGTCCTGTAGCGAGAAACGACTCCGTTAATCTCGACCTCGTCGAACCATTCCTGGCCACCGTCGACGGACGTCGCGATATGATGGCCGGCCAGCCAACCAGCCAGCCAGCCAGCTAGCCAGTCAGCCAGCCAGCCAGCCAGCCAGCCAGCCAGCCAGCCAGCCAGCCAGCCAGCCAGTCAGCCAGCCAACCAGCCAGCCAGCCAGCCAGACGAGGAACGAGCGAGTTCCTCCGCGCGAGATAAACAGGACTGCATACGAAGAATTTGCATACGGGCTGGCTCCTCGTCGACGTAGGACGACCTGTCGTTCTCGTCCAGTCAAGAACGAGTCTCTCTCCCCTTACCCCTCCGCCCTCGCGCTTCACCTCCTGCCAAAGTATTCTTAAAATAGTTTTCGATCGCGTCCGC